>NW_026895924.1:0-100381 GCF_033153095.1 Gastrolobium bilobum | reverse complement strand
TTTTGCATGTGATACATAGGCATAGCTGCAATCACACTCTTGGTAAGAGTGATTCTACCAGCCAAAGACAAACATTTGGTCTTCCACCCTTGGAGCCGATTCTGCACTCTTTCATTCGAGAGAATTTCTCCAAACAGGCTGTAATACAATCCATCTGGCTAAGGGAGGCTTCAGCAAATAGGATGATATCATCAGCAAACATTAGATGTGATATTTGAGGCCCTGTCCTACCAGCTCTAATTGGGAGCCATGCCTTCCTTATCAACTTCATCCATGATAAGATGGGTCAGCTTCTCCATGCATAGGACAAATAAATAAGGAGACAATGGATCCCCTTGCCTGAGTCCCCTTTGAGGAGAAAATCCCTGAGTCCTACTTCCATTCCATAACACCTCAATAAAAGAACTTGTGACACAACCCATAATAGCAGCTATCAGTTCACCTGGAAGCTCCATCTCTTCAAGAACAGCCTTGACAAAACTCCACCTGAGTTTATCATATGCCTTCTCTAGATCTATCTTGATAGAAAAATAACTCTTCTTTCCATTCATCATATGCATAGAGTGAATAAGTTCCTGGACAATAATAATATTGTCCTGAATATTCCTCTTGGGGATGAAGCTTACCGATAAGGATAAACAAGCTCACCTATGAATGGTTTGATCTTGTTAACCAGAATTTTACTCAATCCATTGTACACAGTATTACATAGTGCAATAGGCCGAAACTGCTTCATGAAACAAGGCCTCTCCACTTTGGGAATTAGAGCAAAGAGAGTCTGATTGATCTCTTTAATCTCCTCAGGCTTGCTAAGATACAACTGCATGCTATTGAAGACTTGGTCTTTAATCAGCTCCCAATTCTTATGATAGAACAATGCTGGATATCCATCTGGTCCAGGAGCTTTCAATGGGGCCATTTGAAAGAACGCATTCTTGACATCCTCAAGAGAAATATCCAAAGACAAAAGGTTTCTATGCTCCTCCCTGATAGCTGGCCAAGAGCAACTAGTCTGACTCCACCCTGATTCAACCAAGTCATCTGTGAAAAGGTTAATGAAGAAGTTCCTGGCCAGATCAATCAATTCCTCCTCACCAGAAATCCATCCACCACCATGATTTTGAAGTTTGATAATTTTGTTCCTCTTCCTCCTAATCAAAGTGCAAGTATGATAATACTTAGTATTTCTATCACCCTCTTTAATCCAATCCCCTCTAGATTTCAGAAACCAAATCTGCTCCTCTTGCTCTAAAATATCAGCAAGTTCCTTATTAAGATTAGCTTCCAATTCTTCCAAATGATAGTTATTCCTCAAGCTCATCTGTCTTTGGATGCCATCCAGCCTAGCTATCACCCTATTTTTCCTATAGTGAGTAAAGCCAAAGACCTTCTTATTCCAGCTTCTGACTGCTGGAGTGAAAGATGTCAAACTGTCCAAGAGCTTAGAGCTGGTATCCCAATTGGTTCTGATAAAGGAGTTAAATCGAGAATCATTCTTCCAAATAGCCATGAACCTGAATGGCCTCTCCCTCCAACACTGGTCCTCTTTATGAATTCTCACCAAGACAGGACAATGATCTGAGAAAATTCTAGGTAGATTCAAGACAGAAGCTTCCTCAAAACAGGCTCTCCAAGCATCATTTGCAACAGCTCTATCAAGTCTTTTGAACACTCTATCCAAATGAGGGAATTTGGGCCCCTTCCAAGTGAATCAGTTTCCTCCCCCTCCCAAATCTCTAACCCCGTATGCATTTAAAACATTATTAAACATAATGCATATATTAACATCAACAGGCTTACCTCCTTTCTTCTCAGAAGTTGAGGAAATCTCATTAAAGTCTCCTGACAGCATCCAAGGACTATCCATGGTTCTCCCAATAAGCTTCAAGTCTTCCCAAAACATTCTTCTTCTTTCTTCTTTAGGGCTAGCATAAACAGCAGTCCAGAAGAATCCCTCCTTACCAGGAAATTCCACCCAACAGTGGATGAATTGTTCCTGCTTCTTCAGAAGAGTGACACGCACCTCATTCGGGTCCCATACTATCCACACACCTCCTGCAAACCCATTGGCCTCAGAAATTATATAACTAGGATACTCCAAACTTCGAATAATTTTCAAGGCTATGTCACCACTAACTCTAGGCTCCAATATTGCAGCCACTCCAACTTTGTACTTCTTCCTGAACCTTCTAAAGGTGCTTTTAAATTGTTTCTTTCCAGCACCTCTACAATTCCAGGTCATCAAATTCATCATGAATTTTGAGTTAGATGCAAGATTTCAAAGTTCTTGCCACTTATCTCAAGGTTCTCAACAGATGCCTCCTGAATAAAAACATCCCCCTCACCACTAGTCTCAGCTATGTCAACCATACAGCCAAACTGAGTAGACTCTGCATTCTGATCCATCTCCATACTAGTGAGAGATTCTGCATTTTTAAAATTCTCCTTCATCACCAAGTCAGGTGGTACAGGATCCTTTAACTCACACTCCAGTAGCAAACTACCAACTTGGTGCATGCTCTCTACATGATCCAGAGAAGTCTCAGAAGCTGAAGCTTCAGCAGCCATTACCAAATCCCCCCATAATTTACTTGAACTTAGCTCCAGTTTCTCATTACCTGGTGTCAGGGACACTGATCTAGTCTCAATTTTCGAAGAAGGAACAGATGCCTGCTGGACCCCTTTCCCTTTAGCTGAAACTGCCTTATTCAAGTTTCTTTTGCCTATTAGTGCTCCTTGCTTCACACCAGAGTTCTTCTTGGGGGTGTTATGGGCCTTTGCATTGAATTTCATCACCCCCTCAACATTCCGAACAGAATTGCCCAATGATACATTCTCCTTATTCACCAAAGAAGTGGTAATATTAACCCCAGAGTCTTTATCAATCACTTACTTCTGAATGATACTCCCACTGCTTTCACCAGAATTAATCCCCATGCCTTTCTTAGAATTGGAAATGTCCTCCCCAAATGATCTGTTGTTCCTAGGATCACTTTTCAGAGCTCCTTGACTTCCTTTCTTTCTTCTTTGCACCACCATCCACTCACCTACACCCTGAGCTTCAGCCTTTTCCACTAATTGGACGGGGTTCTCACAAGGTTTTTCCATAGGAGTTTGCTTAGCAACTTCTGGGCAGGAATCAAGATTATGCCCATATCTGCCACACTTCAAACATATAAGGTACAATCCTTCATATTCAATCCTTTTCCTACAGCCATCCAGTACATACATCCCTTTCAGAGGTTTGTCCAAGTCAATCTCGATGCATACTCTAGCAAACCTGGCCCTATCTCCAGTAGAAGTTGTTCTATCAACTCTTAAGACTTTACCAATCACAGATCCTAAGTGATTCAAAAACGGAAACTCACAGTATTCCTGTGGAATACCTGGCAAACGCACCCATGCTGCTACCTTATGAATGTTAGCCTTCTCTGGATCAAAGCAAGGCTCCCATCTCCTGGTAGCCAGATAATGTCCTAATATCACCCAAGGACCTCCCGAAATAGCCAAATTCAGATCCTCCAGGCAGCTGAAACGAACAGAGAAAAAATCATTCCCTAAGTCAGCTACTGTAATACTTCCCGCTTTGGCCCAGAGCACTTCCAACCTGCGCTTCATAAACCCAACACCAATCCTCTTACCCAGCAGCTTGACAATCAAGGCGTTCTTCCATCGCTGACGCATCTGAGCACGAGCTTCTCCATTACTCTTAATCTCCACCAGTCCATCCTCTCTGACTACTATCTGAAAGCCCCATTCCGAAATAGTCCCCTGATTTGGATCAAGCGGATCCAGATCAGGATCTTCCTCCTCCATCAGCCATGGTGATGCTTCGCCCGAAACACCATTCTCCATCCCTGTGACCTCCGCAAACGACCTCTGCTTAGCAAGACCCTTCTCACCAGATTGAAACTCAGATACAACTTCACGCATCCTACCTTCAGTCGGAATCTCTTCTCCATTCTTTGTGCGCTTTGTGCTCTTCCTAGTCATACGCAACAGATCAGATTGATTCTCCTTCAAAGTCTCCATCAAACCAGTCATTTCTCAGAAAGTAACCCTAGCAGACAGAAAATTTTCGCACGCGTGTGGCGCGACGCGCCTAACTAACCCATTTTTTACTCTTGTTATCTATGTTTTTTATAGTTGCCTCTAAATCGATTCTTTGAGATATGTGTATTTTTGATATATATAAAAGATGAAGAGTTGAAAAATATTTAAGTTATAACGTTTAATATTCTAGAAAACATTTCGTAGTTGACAAGCCAAATAGAGTTAAAATATTAATATACTGCAAAATATTAAATGGTCATTCCTTTTAATTAAGTAATTAATAAGAATAAATAATCATTTTTTACTAGGATTTGTGGCCTAAGTATTTTGAACTTTAGAAATTAGTATTTACAAAATTGAAATCGGATTTAGAAATTTAATTATAAAAGATGAAAAGTGAAATTTTAATTTAATTATAAAAATATGTTAGCGGGCTAACTCGCCCATTTGATAGGCGGACCCTTTAAACGTGTTGGAATTTTTTCTTTTTATATTATTTTCTTAAGTTAAATTTTTTAAATTATTTTCTTTTATTGTATGAATATGTCATTTCTTATTTTTTTGAATTTAAATTCAAATTTAAATTATTTTTTTATCGTTTATACATATATTTTATAATTTTAAATATTGTTTTCATTTAATATGTAATTTTATATTAACTATAAATTTATTATATATATTTTTCACTGTAAAAGTATTAAATACTGAACTTTTTTCCTACCTATCAAGTTCAAATTCAAATTTTAAAAGTTTGAATTTTAAATATTAAATATTCTCCCACCAAATAAACATAATAATAAATATTATTAATAGACTTAAAAATTTTCCATGCAAAAAGTAGTGAAAAACTTTAAACTCTGTTCATAGATGGCTGATGGATGTTATCCGTCAGATTACTACTATGGGTGGCATGCTTGGATGTCTTAAATTAGTCTATAAAATATTTAATGACAAATAAATTTTTTTTCAATGCAGGAGTTAAATGGCCACTGGTCACTGAATGGTCTTTCATTTTTGTAGTGATATTTTTTTTATAATTTATTTTATACAGAATGTTAAATGTCATTTTTTTATTTAAATTAAACATTTGAATTCTATTATATGGATTATACATATTTTATGCAAAATTAATTTTCTTATCTCTTAATTTATAATTTATATATTTGTTATACACGTATATTTACAAAGTTTTTTTAAAAAAAATACTTAAACGACTTTTTTTAATGCTGTTTTTGAATCATTATTTTTTTAGGTGACTAAAATTTTATAATTCGTTTTTTACATAATGATAGATGTCATTTGTTTATTTAAATAAAAAATTTGTATTATTTTGTATTTTTTTTTAGTATCCAATTATTTTGTATTAATTAAACATATATTTTGAAAAACTAATTTTTATCTTTTATTTTATAATTTTTATATTGGTTCTACACATATATTTAAAACGGTTATGTTAAAAAAATACCTGTACAATTTTTTTTCTTTTTATATAATTTTTTAAGTTAAAATTTTAATTTATTTTCTTTTAAAGTATAATTAAGTCATTCTTTTTTGTAATTAAATTTTAAATTTAAATTGTTTTTTTTTATCAAATTTACATATTTTTTATAACTTTAAATATTTTTCTTTTAATCTATAATTTTATGTTATTTTTAAATTTATTATATATATATATTTTTTCCCACTGCAGAAACATTAAATGCTAAACACAATACTCTCCCACTACATAAACATTCTATTCCGTATATATTTTTTCAGTACAACTCACGATCTTATCAATCTAAAAAGTAAATCACATTTCAAGCGATTATATATTTGGTGCTCATAGATTTTTTCGTTATCGTGTTTTTTAAAATTAGTTCTTTTCAGAAATCACACTTTATAATAAAAAATAATAAAGTAAATATTATTGATGTGTAAATGTGTTATAAAGAAATCACACTGAGGGGGCTGAACCTTTAGCCATCACTGATCCCCCGCACTTCGGATTAGTCTTATAGCCAGCTCAAAGAGTCGAAGCTCGTGGGGATACCGGAGAGAGCCAACTCACCTCAAAGAGGTAATTAGGTTGGGTAACTCCAAAAAAAGAAAATGTATGTTTTTTTTTTTTTTTTTTTTGAATACAGAATATGTATGTCTCTAAGTCACTATAAAGCGCACTTATTATAAATACTTTTTATGGTTTAATAAATCAAAAATTAAAATTTCAAATGACACATAAGGTCATCATTAATAGCATTGAAATTCCAAACTTTTTTTTGGCTATCTTCATTTTTTAATGCATTTAATTACTGGAATGACACAAATTAATAACCTACATTAATGATTTAATACTATCTTCATTTAATTACCGTGCTATATTATGCATTCAAAAAATAATATACAACTTAAAATTATCAGACAAATGGCTATATATGAACAGCTATATATGCTCTGCTACCAAACATAAAATTTAATACTAAGGACTAGGTGAAAGAATAATTAAACGCGGGACCACTTTAGTATATTAGATTTAAAAATAAAAATCTAGCAAAAGCATTGATTTCTTTCAGAAGCATATGTAGCAGTGAATTGTATCTGTACATATGTTTATTAAAGATAAGAATAGGACTTAAATTAGCAATCTTTTTTCTTTTCTCGGAAAATAAATTTGCAATCTTAAGTAGTACGTTTTTTTGAATGTCTGTTAAAAATTATATTATGTTTTACTGATTGAGAAAATTATATTAGGTTTTACTTTTTTTTTATTAATTTCATTGCATTTCTTTGTTATTTTTTTATGGGAAAAATTATAATTACAATCTATTTTTGTTTACAACCTTTTACAACCATATCTTAACCGTTGATTTCCGTCAATCAATGGTTATTATTTTCACAAATCAAACTCATTAATTAATATTTAATTTGCAATGAATGATAACCGTTGATTGACGGAAATCAACGATTAAGATATGATTGTAAAATGTTGTAAACAAAAATAGGTTGTAAGTATAACCTTTCCCTTTTGTATTGACTCTTCTAATTTTGAATGTTCTTTAAAAATTCATATGATTTTTAAAATCTTATAAATCCATATTGTCCTTTCAAATCTTATAAATTCTATTAAAATCCTTTAAAATCCAATCTTATGAAATCAATCCCTATTGTCCTTTCAAATCTTATAAATTCTATTAAAATCATTTAAAATCCAATCTTATGAAATTTTGATTGTAAAAAAAATCTTTTAAAAAAGTTTTTAAATCTCTCCAATTCTAAAATGTCTTTGTTGTAAATATTTGTTATTTTATTATTATTAGTATTTGTTGTATTGGGTCAAGCCCATTAGGTCAAGTATTAGGTCAAGTATTAGGGTTTTCATTCTCTATAAATAGAGACCTATTTGTACAAATTATTTACACAATTCAATAATATTTCAAATACCCTTTTTTCTTTCAAGTGCTACATTAGTCTTCCATTATTGCTTTTTGAGGTACATCTGTAACACTGTTTGTTCTTTTTCTTCATTTTTTTTATTTTTTTAATTATATGTGATACAATTATCATGGAATGTTGTTGCCTATATATGTGGTCTGACCTTGAGATAGACCCAATCTTTGGATAAGAAGGTACGTGTTTCTTTCTTTCACAAGCACCGAGTTTTGTGGTGTGTGTATGTGTGTTTATTTATATATATTCGGATTATGGGAAGGGAGGGATTCGATTCGTTAGTAACAACTTAGAAAGAGGTTGACAAAATCAAAATTGAATTATGTTATGTGATGTGCTGTGTGCGTCTGTGAATTGGTGGAATTTCGCTTTGTAGAGAGTTTCCCTTCAAAAAATTGATTGGTGATTTATACGATAAATAGTAGTGTGAAAACGTGGATTTCATGGAAACGAACAAAATTAACTTTACTTTGGTTCGGGTTAAACAATAGGCGTCATCATCAATCTTTTTTGTAATCCACATTCAGAAAAGAAGAAAAAGAAGTGGGCCAGCCTCATTTTCTTTTCACGTGTGTCCAATATTCTAAAAAAAAAAAAATTAATGCTTTATTCAATTTCTGTAACCGTAAGATAACTGTTACATACAAATAATAATTTGGATCTGGACTGATTTTAGATGGAGACACATGTAAAATTATACATTTGAATATTTTTGTAATTAAATAAAATTAACACAACCGCACACAGCATGTAAAAGCATTGATTTAATACTAAAAATCTAGCAAAAGCATTGATTTAAAAATAATTAAACGCGGGACCACTTTAGTATATTAGATTTAAAAATAAAAATCTAGCAAAAGCATTGATTTCTTTCAGAAGCATATGTAGCAGTGAATTTTATCTGTACATAATGTTTATTAAAGATAAGAATAGGACTTAAATTAGCAATTTTTTTCTTTTCTCGGAAAATAAATTTGCAATCTTAAGTAATACGTTTTTTGAATGTCTGTTAAAAATTATATTATGTTTTAGTGATTGAGAAAATTATATTAGGTTTTACTTTTTTTTATTAATTGTATTGCATTCCTTTGTTATTTTTTTATGGGTAAAATTATACTTACAACCTATTTTTGTTTACAACCTTTTACAACCATATCTTAACCGTTGATTTCCGTCATTCAATGGTTATTATTTTCGCAAATCAAACTAATTAATTAATATTTAATTTGCAATGAATGATAACCGTTGATTGACGGAAATCAACGGTTAAGATATGGTTGTAAAATGTTGTAAACAAAAATAGGGTGTAAATTGTATAACCTTTTCCTTTTGTATTGACTCTTGTAATTTTGAATATTCTTTAAAAATTAATATGATTTTTAAAATCTTATAAATCCATATTGTTCTTTCAAATCTTATAAATTCTATTAAAATCCTTTAAAATCCAATCTTATAAAATAAATCCATATTGTCCTTTCAAATCTTATAAATTCTATTAAAATCATTTAAAATCCAATCTTATGAAATCTTGATTGTAAAAAAAGTCTTTAAATCTCTCCAATTCTAAAATGTTTTTTTAAATCCTGTATGATTTTTTATCTCAAAAAAGTCTTTCAAAATCCTAATCCAATACACCCCCTTACTCAGCGCCAGTTTTGCATTCCATTGTGTTTCTCCTCCTTTTTCTCGATATTAAGAGAAGGTAATGCTACATTAGTCTTCCATTATTGCTTTTTGAGGTACATCTGTAACACTGTTTCTTCTTTTTCTTCATTTTTCTTTAATTTTTTAATTATATGTGATACGATTATCATGGAATGTTAATGTAATATCCCAGGAAAATAATAGTAATTTATAATACAATAAATTAATAATACTAATAAATTATAAATTAGTAATAATAATAAGGGTGATAAATTGTGATTATTTGATTGATCATTATGCTTTAATGTTTGATTATTTGATTGGTAATGTTTGATTGGATTATGATGAGTCAACAAACATAAATTGTTTAGATATGATGAGTCAGCATTGAGTCATTAATGTATGAAGCCAATATCTGAGTCAAATACATCAATAAAGAAAAAGGAAATAAATGCACGAAACCCATATCTGAATCCAAAACTTCAACTATAAATAGAGATTTAACCTGACAAAACCAATTCACTCTGAATCCTCAATAATTCTCCACCACTCTTCTTCTCCTCTACACTCTCTCTTTCTCTCTCCTCACTTTAAATTTTTATTTTTATTATTATCTTTCTTTGGTTACCAACCGCTTCTCTTTCCCAAATTGTAGAAGTCACCAAACACGGAGACCAGGTAATCCTAATCTCTAGGTGGTTGTAGATTTGTTGTGTATGAAATTTTATTGGGTGTGTCCTAATCTTTAGGTAGTTATATGTTCAAAATATGTAATCCTAATCCCTAGAGAGTCATAGATTATATTGATATGAATTTTGGTATATGTAATCTTATTCATAGGATATTTCTTTTATATAAAACTTGGATGTAATCATAATCCCTAGGTGTTTAGGTTGCCTACCTTGAGATAGACCCAATCTTTGGATAAGAAGGTACGTGTTTCTTTCTTTCACAAGCACCGAGTTTTGTGGTGTGTGTTTGTGTGTTTATTTATATATATTCGGATTATGGGAAGGGAGGGATTCGATTCGTTAGTAACAACTTAGAAAGAGGTTGACAAAATCAAAATTGAATTATGTTATGTGATGTGCTGTGTGCGTGTGTGAATTGGTGGAATTTCGCTTTGTAGAGAGTTTCCCTTCAAAGAATTGATTGGTGATTTATACGATAAATAGTAGTGTGAAAACGTGGATTTCATGGAAACGAACAAAATTAACTTTACTTTGGTTCGGGTTAAACAATAGGCGTCATCGTCAATCTTTTTTGTAATCCACATTAAGAAAAGAAGAAAAAGAAGTGGGCCAGCCTCATTTTCTTTTCACGCGTGTCCAATATTCTAAAAAAAAAAAAAAAAATTAATGCTTTATTCAATTTCTGTAACCGTAAGATAACTGTTACATACAAATAATAATTTGGATCTGGACTGATTTTAGATGGAGACGCATGTAAAATTATACATTTGAATATTTTTGTAATTAAAAAAATTAACACAACCGCACACAGCATGTAAAAGCATTGATTTAATACTAAAAATCTAGCAAAAGCATTGATTTAAAAATAATTAAACGCGGGACCACTTTAGTATATTAGATTTAAAAATAAAAATCTAGCAAAAGCATTGATTTCTTTCGGAAGCATATGTAGCAGTGAATTTTATCTGTACATAATGTTTATTAAAGATAAGAATAGGACTTAAATTAGCAATTTTTTTCTTTTCTCGGAAAATAAATTTGCAATCTTAAGTAATACGTTTTTTGAATGTCTGTTAAAAATTATATTATGTTTTAGTGATTGAGAAAATTATATTAGGGTTTACTTTTTTTATTAATTGTATTGCATTCCTTTGTTATTTTTTTATGGGTAAAATTATACTTACAACCTATTTTTGTTTACAACCTTTTACAACCATATCTTAACCGTTGATTTCCGTCATTCAATGGTTATTATTTTCGCAAATCAAACTAATTAATTAATATTTAATTTGCAATGAATGATAACCGTTGATTGACGGAAATCAACGGTTAAGATATGGTTGTAAAATGTTGTAAACAAAAATAGGGTGTAAATTGTATAACCTTTTCCTTTTGTATTGACTCTTGTAATTTTGAATATTCTTTAAAAATTAATATGATTTTTAAAATCTTATAAATCCATATTGTTCTTTCAAATCTTATAAATTCTATTAAAATCCTTTAAAATCCAATCTTATAAAATAAATCCATATTGTCCTTTCAAATCTTATAAATTCTATTAAAATTCTTTAAAATCAAATCTTATGAAATCTTAATTATAAAAAAAATATTTTAAAAAAGTCTTTAAATTTCTCCAATTCTAAAATGTTTTTTTAAATCCTATATGATTTTTTATCTCAAAAAAAATCTTTTAAAATCCTAATCCAATACACCCCATACTCAGCGCCAGTTTTGCATTCCATTGTGTTTTTCCTCCTTTTTCTTGATATTAAGATAAGGTAATGCTACATTAGTCTTCCATAATTGCTGATTGAGGTACATCTGTAACACAGTTTCTTCTTTTTCTTCATTTATTTTTAATTTTTTTTTTCAGTTTCATTTATCAGTCATAATTTGTTACGGGGACAACGTGTATATATGTGATACGATTATCATGGAATGTTGTTGCCTATGTGGTCTGACCTTGAGATAGACCCAATCTCCCACTTTATTTTTATTTTATTTTATTTTTAATACATATCATATGGTGAGCTCAAGGCCCAAGAAAGACGAAACGAAACTAAACAGAACTAACGATAGTTTGAATAACAGGGAAATCCTTGGCTAAACTCCACATGAGGGGGAGAACAAAAAAAGTAGTAGTAGCCTAGTAGGACCCATTGAATGTGTGTTGAATTTATGAAGGGGGAGATGCGGATTCTGAAGTTGATAAGGGGCTAGTTTTACACAACCAAGAATATGAATTGAGGATCTGGATAGAGAATAATAATTTTCACCGTGCAGATTGTCTTACCAGTTCTAGAAGTTCAATAGTTCATTATTTTTGTGAGTTAGCTACAAAGAATTAGATCTTAGGAAAAAAGAAGGCTGCCTTTATTGATCATACGCATGTGCTCATGCGGGGGTGTGCACAGGAAGGTGGCGCGTGGATTTTACCAAATATCTGGGTTGTGGGAACTTCCTAAAGTCATGGATTGGATGGCATCATACGCTACTAGTCCAGGTGTTTGAAGACCCACCCACCTACTAGCTTTAATATGGGCATACTAAACTCCCCGTGAGAACAGAACAGTAGTAGTAGGACCCAATCTTCCAGACTTCAAAGCTAGAGCCGCTAACCAGTGTGCGCAGCTTTTCCCATCCCTTTGAATGTGTGTTGACTATGAATAACCCAGTCTTTGTTGATCCAATTGGACTTGTAGTATTGATTGCTTGAAGGGCATTGAGTGCATCTCCCTCTACTACTAGTTTTCTTATTCCTGATTCCCAGGCTAATTTAAGTTAGTTGATGTGAACAAAGGTTCTTAGATTGTTGTTCGTCATTGCTTTTATTCTCAACCTTTGGGAAGAGAACTAGAAAATTTATTTGTCTTCTCACCGTCCTCTTGTATTTTTGCTTTTGAGCTAACATTATTTCTTCTTTTTCTTCAATTTTGTCATTTTCCATGCCTTTTGTTATCATTCACATTTTGATTATAATGATGATCTGCAGTAACTTCACGAGGGGATTTATTCAAATGGGTCAAAGATCTAGTACACAGAAGGGTAATGTTGCCCCAACAGTGTCAAATTCAAAACCAGAACTTTTGGAACATGAAATGCAAATTGATAACGAGGAAACAAAATCTATCCAACATGGTACTAAAACTGATTGTGAAGATTCAGAGGACAACCAGGATAATAATAATCCATTAAGTGCTAGATTGAAGATGAGCTGTGATGACTCAGCTAAGAAGGGTCCTATAACACTGCCACTTAAGAGACCACTAGATGAAAGCATTTCCTTGAACATTTCGGTAAAGAAGTCAAAGGCATCAAATTATGATGATGATGAAATTCACAAGAAAAAGAAGAGGAAAATTGAAGAATGTGACAAGGATCTTGGAGCAAAGGAAGAAAAACTCGAGGCTCTTTTAAAAATAACTGCTGAATGCAAGGAAGAGTTTGTTGCAATGCAGAAATTAATTGATGGACAAACTAAGGATTTAAAATCAGAAATAATGTCAATTAGGAGTAATCAGAATGCTCAAATGAAGGACTTTGAGTCAATGAAGAAGCAATTTGAAGGACAAGTTAAGGAGTTTGAGTCAAGAGAAAAGCAACTCCAAGGCAGAATGAAGTTGCAAGAGTCAAAAGAGGATGAATTTAAAGGACAAGTAAAAGAGTTTGAATTGAAAAGAAAGCAACTTGAAAAAAACCTTCATGAGTTAGAGTTAAAAGAGAAACAATATGAAGCAGCAATAAAATCGGAAAGAGAATCAGGTAAATATTCTTTTGACTAATATATTATATAGGAACAATTTCATTTAATAATGTTGACTTTTTGTTCACCCGATCTACATGTTCTATAAAAAAATCTATTAATCATGTCCATGTTGTATGTGTTAGTCAAATTGAAAGGCTTCTCTTATGTTTTATATATTTGTGCAGTTGCAGCTTCCACGAATAATCAATTGAGTCCCACAATTGATGGGAGTTTTCAGTTGCTGCCAAGTAGGCAAACAAATGAGGTTTTACTTAATCTCCAAGCTTCATCAGATCCAGCCAAACTCGTTTTGGATATAATCAGAGACCCTATTCTTCCACGGGAAGAAAATGCTATAATGATTGAGGAGAAAGAGATCTTCCTGTTGGAACAATTAATGAGAGTCTCACCTCATATTAAACCTAATACAAGAGTAGCAGCAATGAAGCTAGCACTCGATTTGAAAGCGAGAGCAACTACTGAAAATTCCTTGTTGGTTCTGGGATTTCTACAACTTCTATCAATTTTTGGATTAGCTTCTAGCTTTGACGAAGATGAAATTTTAAAGCTTTTCGAATTTGTTGCTCAGCACCAACAAGCTGTAGAACTGTTTGGGATCTTGGGTTTTGGAGATAAAGTCTCAGGTATGTTAAAAATGTTTTGTCACTGGTATCTCTATGCGTCTATTATACTTTTCTTAATCTCACTCAAAGTATAGGTTCCATCATAAATTAATCAAATGTAACAATATACTTAATAAATTCACTGATTATCTGGCTGTATTTTTTTTTTTTAATTCAAACTTTTTGCATTGGCATGACCTCTTTCGAAATAATATAGGACGTTTCTGATTTATTTTAATGAAATAATTTTTTTTTTTGCATCTCACAGATTTTGTCAAGAACCTTATTGCGAAGCAACAACATATTGAAGCTGTTAGATTTATATGTGCTTATAAGTTGACTGACATGAATCAACCAATCGATCTCTTGCGAGAATATGTGCAGAACGCAAAAAACAAGTCCATTAAAATCCAGGTTCTTTTTTCTTATTCAAATTCTATTTTGTTAAACATTTAATCTTCATATAGTTACATGCTAGTTATATATATATGTGTGTTGAATGTGAATGCAGGATAAGGCCATAGATCAAGAAATTGCTAGTCTGGGAATTGTTCTACAGTGCATTTCAGACAACAACCTAGACTCAGTGGATCTACTTAATGAGATTCAAGATGGCATTCTTAAGTTACAAAGACAAAAAAGGCAAATAGGTAACGATGGTAATGAAAACTAGTTGGGTTGTACTTGTTCAATATATGTAAAAGACCTATCTGCGTTATTATTAAACTTGGATGGAGAACCAACATAATCAATTGGAAGAAGGGTTAATCTGAATGGGACTTTCTTTTTATGTGATTTGAGTTTGTTTGGGTTAACCATTTAAAAATAAAAATAAAAGGAAGTTGCTGTCAAAATTGAATTATTACTCTGTATATAATCTATAGTTTGATAAAGTTAATTTTAATAGGATTAATTTTAAAAGAATTTATGTTAAGAAATTAATTTGTGCTTAAGAATGATATTGATTTGTTGGGGTTTGTGTGATTTCTTCGCATGTGATATGGGTTTGGATATGATTGAATGACAATATCATAGAGACTTATGGAATGAAAAATGTCCTGCCTCAAGTCCAACCTCTTGTGCGATCTCTATTAAGCATTCTGCCTTTGGATGTCACGTTTAATGGTATCAGAGCAATATTCTATGAGAATTCGAATTATAGTGTTTGTGTTGTATTTTGTGTGCATATGTGTAGACAATGGTTTGGTGCTAAACATGATTGATTATGCACGACTTGATGTTAAAATGTGAGCGTGATCAACTGACTACCTAACATGATGCGTGCATGCAGGATTATGGAGGGCAACAGAATTATTTGAATAATATCTTGTGCTTGGCAATTGAGCTGAGTTGATTGAGCATTCAATGTTGACCTTCTGTCTGACTTACATTTGAATATGCTTGGTTGGCTAAAAAGTAGTATGTTTTGGGACAATGAATAGAATACGATTGGTTGCTGCAAGTTTGTATTGTCCTATAGCTAAACTGAATTCACCACCTAGGATGAGTGGTGTTGATGCCTATTCATGAATAGTTCCTGAAATTCTGTCTTTTAGTTATCTTATTGACTTGGTGGATATTGTTTGAGTAGCACCACATTTGAAACGGAGTATGTTGGGTGCCATGTTTGAAATGGACTATCTGGTATCATTCAATATGTAACGGAGCCTGTGTCACGTTGGGTATGTATTTGAATGTAGGCGGTTATTCGATCATGTGTCCTATGTTGATAAATTATCACCAAAACCAAGGACTGTACAAGAGAACTATATCTGTATATTCTCGGCTAATTGTGCCTTGGATTATAAGATTTTGCATTATACATAATTAATCTGCTTCATGTTGATAAATGTAAATTATATTTACTTTAGATTGTCCTTAATTGTGTCGTGAGATGGTAATTGCTTGAGGACTAAAGTATTAAATCTGTGATTGCAAATAGGTGCAGTCAATAAGATCCTATCATAGATTTGTATGTCAGTTATGTGCTATAAGAAAAAAAATTGGATATAGGGATTAACAAGAATTATCATAGCATATATATGAATGTATAGTTATTGAGTGATATACAAAAGTATTAAGTTCACCTTGCAAACAAATGAAAGTATTATAGCTCTATAAATATATGTGTGAAAATTTTGCAGTCTCTTACACTTTAGATATATTACAGTTTGAATTTTGATACCCCTATGGTGGGCACATGACCACCACATTTAGAATGAGGCTGAGTGTGGCTTGGTATACATGAATATAGTTGCTAAGTTGTGACATAGTCGCGCACAAGGTCCTGTGACAAGGACTATTATTATTATTATTTTTTAATACACTCGTACTTTTGTCATTTGTTCTGGTCTTCAACATACGTCTTGGTGATGTATGTTGACAATTTAATCCCTCTACCTTACACCCTATGGGCTGACTAGAAATCCTACAATCTTCCTTATCCTTCTTGACTCAACCATTATTTTCTTGTTTCTAGAATGTCGCGTTTTCTTTGTTGCCCTCTTTCTTTTCACATCTTTTTTTTTTTTTTTTTGGTAAATAAAAAATCTTTCTTTTCACATCTTGAATCCTGGCTGAGTTAATTTAATACTAAATATTTTTGGGGACCGGGGTTCTGGGTGTGAGCAGTAGGATGCCGAAGGTGAGTCATTGCAGCAGTACCAAATTTTTCAATCCGTAAGTTCTATTTAAGATTTATTACTGCTAAGGTCTCAAGCTGATACACAAATGTTTGTACTTATAATAGCCCACAGTGATAAAATAAGAAATTAGGATTTTTGCAATGATTAAAAAGAATTAATTAGATAAGAAACCCAGTTAATGAAATAAAATCAATGTTAAGATGACAATGAAATTTTTGTAATATTCGGTAAATATAGTTATTTTTATAATTACCGGAAATTTATTAAATGAGACAATGAGAAAATATCTCATGATATAATTAAATGTTAAAATTCATGATAAAAGAATATATTCATGGATTATGAGTAATCACACACATATGAAAAAAATGTTAAGTCATAGCTAATATGAGCATTTAAATAAGTTAAATAAGTAGGTTACCATGTTTAGTGGTGTGAGCAAAGTTTACCGGTCATTTAAGTTACTTAAGTTACACAATAAAACAAGAAAGAAACTCCCAAATCATCATTTTCTCCTTCTCCCTCATCAAACTCGCCGCTGCCATCAGAGTAGAGGAAAGAAACTTCAAAAATTGATAACTTGAGTTCTAGACCTCCAAATCAAGTTCTTCCAAAGCCTAACTTGAAGGAAATTTCAAGAGGAATTGATTGGTACCAATATTTTGGAGAGGGTTTGAGTGTGGAGAGATTTTGAAAGAACTCGCACCGCTAAATAATTAATAAAATAAGATTGTGAGCATGGATTTGATAAAGAGTATACATAATTATGATAAGATAATTATTTAGAAAATCAAATAATGCTTAAAGTTGCTTTTTTGATGAGAAGTGTTGATACCAATTTTGCTTCACGGTATAACTGCGTACCGATAAAGTGTTTCGAAAAATTATAATAAAAATATAAGTATTCCTAGAAAAATATCTAGGTCAAGAATATCAAGTTTGAGAAAGAATAATGAGCGGTGATGTCAGAACTAATACCGGCTACGCATAAAATGCGTATCGGCAAAGTGCTGTGAAAATTATAAGACAAATATGATAATTCTTAGAAAAATGTCTAGGTTAAGAATATAAAGTTTGTAGAAAAATGATTAGTAGAACCATTAGAACTAATACCGATGATTTGAGTTAGTGTATTTATAAATAGATAAGTGGGGCACAAATTCCTAAGCTTTTGAACACTTCCATGTTAATCTTCTGAACACTATGGCTGCCATATGCTTCTCCTATAGTTTTCATTACCTTCTTTTCAAGAAAAACCATTAAGATGCCACTTTTATTCATCTTTTCACCATGGAACCTTGACAAACATTTGATGGAAATCTTTGGAGAGGAGAAAGACTCTTCCTTTGGGGATGCAAGCTGCTGCTTTTTGAAGTTGAGAGCTATCTTTCATCATCTTGTTAGTTTTTGGCCTCTTTCGTGAAATATCCGGATATGATATCCGGATATGGCATATTCGGATATTGAGACAGCAACGAATCTGTTTCGCTAAAAATTTGATATCTTGAGCTATAGAGCTCCAAATCGAGTTCCGTTTAGACCTATGCGTAGCTAACACATAGAGCTACAACCATGTAAAATTTAGTAGCCATTGGATAAGTGGTTTGGTATCAGTGTTAGTTTGAAGTCGCATCTTGGTTGCTGAAAATTCAATTTGTAGCAGTCACTTTGCGAAAATCATAACCGAAGTTATACAACTCCGATTGAGACATAAAATATGTCGTTGGAAATATTTTGATACCTAGTTTAACATATTAAAATCTCCGAATTTAGGCTAAATAGTTGCAACTGCAATTTCAAAAATGGTAAGCGAAGTTTGTTGTCGTATTCTTAAATAGAGTTGATTTCTTTGGAATGTTCTTCAAGGAAATGAATTATAGACTCTATTGTACTTGTAAGTGATGTTCTAACGTTAAGTTACCTTAGGGAGCGGACTTAGTTTATCCCACCTTGTGTTGGTGTCACTACGTAAAGAATGACTATGTAAAAGATAATATATAAAAGAGTGTCGTAAACAAGGATATTTATTAATTGCCTTTATATCTTGAAATAGGTTGTGATTTTGTGAGGGGCTATGATTGTGGTCCTTTGGATACTGATAGTTCATTGGAGCATTTGCAGATAAGGTAAGCTTTCGTATCCTCGGTTTTGCCCATTGTTGGTTCAAGCATACCTCATGGAGGGATGGTTTATATGCATGATGTGTTTTTATGAAATTATGTGATGATTACTGAAATGCTATTGAGCTGTTTTAATTGAATGCAAGTGCCATATGATATGTATGTGGTGTACCACCTAGACGGTAAGCCTGAGTATGTGGAGACATACAAGATGGTGAATCTGTGGGTGACGTACAAGCGGTGTTCCTTGTACTTTAGGTTGTAGACGTATGTAATCCCTATATTTTTATTCTCTGGCCAATAGGATGCATACACACATGACATAAACATATGCTGCATTGCATGGATATTTGCCATATTATTGTTATTATCGTTTTGAACTTATATTGCACATGTAAGTGAGCTTGGGGTGGAGAGATCCTTGAAGACCCCTTGTCTTACTGAGATTTCTTGTTAAAAATCTCACCCCTTATGGGGCACATTTTTCAGGTACTGAGATTGTTGATGTTGGTGCATCTTGAGGCAAAAGGCCAGAGTCGAGTTGTTGGCATGGTATACATGCATTATGTTTATGAGATATTTTGTAGCTGAGGCATGCTTAATATTAACAGTATTTAATATGTGCATTTGATGTGAGCATAGGGATTGTCTATGCCATATTGTAATATGCTTGATGTATTATTGTTGGAGATTATGTATTAATCATGTTGGTCCTTGATGGGACGTAAATTCAATCATATCTAAGCCCATTTTGATGGCAAAATACCTTACGTTCCCTCATCTAATGAGCAACTTCAGCATGGAAATAACTTGTTTTACATATTTGTGACAAAAACACAGTGGGAGAACGTATGGTGATGTATTACTTTAAAATATATTAAAAGGGGAATGGACTAAGAAGCATTTAATGCACATGCTCCACTCATTTAATGTCTCTGTCCCTTTTGCAGGAAATGTGGAAACGAAGTCTTCTAAAAGCAGAGGCGGTGCACCACTTAAGCACTAAGAAACGTGAAGAGTAGAGAATCAAGAGTCCTCATTGGCCAAGAAGAAAACAAGGCATGGGGGGACTGCAGAAAACGACTAATCATCAACAAATACTATCCCATCAAGCAATTTGCAAAGCTTCTAAACACTGTTGCCATCGCCCCGTCCCTTCATTCAAGAAACCAGCTCCAAAGTATTTACAAGAATGCCATCCCTCTTCTACCTATAAATAGGACGTCCCAAATACAAAAACATCATCGAATTCTGGAGGGATTGAAGTCCTAAAAGAAGAGATCACCTAGTAGTAGTTAGTAGTTTAGTTTTATATAGTTGTAACTGTAGTTAAGTGACAACCCTTCTTCTCTGTTCTGTATCATCCCCTAAGACTCCTCAAGAGCATCAAACCACCCTCCTCATTTTTATGTTTCATTGGAAACTGTCTTTCAATTTAATATAAGTGTTTCTTCTTTTCGTTCCATTTGTTATCTCTAAGCTGAATCTCGGGTCTATGGGACTTCAGTTTAGAATAATTATGTTTAAAATATCAGCCATGGGCTGAACTATCTGTGGAACGGATAAACTGCAACACTCTTAAAGAATTATTTTCGAAACTCTTGACTGAAGCTTTTTGTATTTCTTTGGAAAAGTAAGCTATATTCATTGTGTATCAATGGAAATTGAACACGTACTGAGAAAGGAACTTCCACAAGGAAGGGATTTCAGACAGCATAGCCATTGGGGGCAGGTAGTGTCATGGCAAAAATGTAACACCCCGTATATATCAGGTAATGTTGATTGCAACTTGCTTAATTAATTATTACCAACTTTCTTAATTAATCATTTAAATAAAATCATGCCTGTGTGTAAATTGCAAAAGACAGCTAACTGAATACCTCATTAATTAAAATAACAGATATAAGTCTCTAGTCACGGAACTACAACACGTAGACCGGACAACCTACTAAGTTATACAACTCAACTCAAAGTACTAACAATATAGTGGCATGGACAACTCCCATGCTCACCCAAATAAGGCAACAAAGCCCAACATAAGTCTCAACGCAATAATCATAAATGACAGAAAATATAAACAACATCCAATCCAGTCATGCCAGCATAAATATAACAACAATAATCATCAACTAAGCTCTGGCCTCCTGCCGCCAGAGGCATCAGTCCCCATACTACCTGAACCTGAAATAAGCATTCTCCAAACGTGGGGTGAGATCTCTAATCAAGAAATCTCAGTAAAGCAAGGGGTCCTCAAGGATCTTCCACCCCAAGCTCACTTACATGTGCAATATAAGTTCCAAAATAGTTTAACAATATCCTTTCCAAAATAGTGCAATGCAGCATATAATCATGTCATGTGTGTCAATAAAATAATCTACTGGCCAGAGAATGCAGGAATACGTCTATTACCCACAATTATAGTACAAGGAACATCGCTTGCACCTCACCCCAGTCTCCCCATCTTGTATATACCACATACTCAAGCTTACCGCATAGGTGGAACACCACATGCATATCATAAACCATTGCACATATCAGCTCAAAAGCATTTCAATATATCAAAGAATGTAACATAGCATGCATATAACCATATCCCCATGGGACATGGTGGAACCACAACATGGCTAAACCGAGGACACGAAAGCTTACCTCTTAAGCTAACTATCCAATCGAAGAGTCCACAAGCTCAAAGTCCAAACACAGCAGAATCACAATCTGATATGGACCAATAATATATCAATAATCATACTCTACAAGTATACAACATAAAGACAACGCATTTCCTTAACGTTTTATGTCTTAAGGCTTCTTACCAAGCCATAAGCCCTTAATCACATGATTCTGACTTAGTTAAGTTATTACAGAAGTTCAACTCCATCAATCTAGGGTCCACAAACCCCAAACATCAGTTCTGGATGAAAAGTGTGCTACTGTTCCTCGAAAACCCAGAATATCCGGATATTCCTCGAGGACATATCCAGATATCAATATCCGGATATCACTCTGTCAATATCCGGATATCCAGATTCCCATATCCGGATATCAATATCCGGATATTTCACGACAGAATGCAGTTCTGCATTTTGTGAAGATATCCTTCAAAGGTTCCACTTTTAACACTTCCAAACGTTAAAGCATGCATCTTTACTCTGTTTTAAGTTCACATACCAGTGGGTTACTTGTTTAACTCATTAAACATACCAAAATCTCAACTTTAACCCATTAAACTCATGATCAAGGTTGGTGACACTTACCCAAGCTTCAAGGCAGCAACCAAAGTGCTCTTGGAGCTCACAAACTAGCCTCAAGGTGCTGACACAGAAGGGTGCACGAAAATGGTGCTCAAGACTTGATTTTTCTTCACAAAGGTTGACACTTGGAGCTTCAACAACCAAGAACAAAGCTCCAACCCAACAACCAACCAACTCATCCCCCTCACAAACACAACACAACCACCAACCCTCAGAAACAAGATCTCCCACAACCCCCCAATGATGATGCACACTCACCCAAGGTGATTAGATGAAGAAACCAAGAAGAAAGTAGGATTCTTGGCTCACAAAGGTGGAGAGAAAGGTGGCAAGGGTGGCTGACTTCAAAGGCTCAGCAAAATGCTACGTAGAGGTGCCAAACATTAGACCTAGGATCATGTGCCCACCACTTATATAGCCACTCAACAATTAAACACACAGATATAACATTAATTGCTACGCTTAGCATTTTAATCCCAAACTCAGGATTCTTAACCTACTCAATTTTACAAGAATTATCATATTTTTCTTATATTTTTCGCAGCACCTTTTCGGTACGCGCTTTTACATAGCCAGTATCAGTTTATGGCACTAGTTCTCATTATTTTAACTTGAAACTCGTTTTACAAGTCCTATATATTATTCAAGGAATTATCATGCACTCGTTATAATTTTTCGGGATACTTTTTCGGTACGCATTTATACCGACTAATAAAACCGGTATCTGCACTTTTCGTTAGAAAAACGACTTTCAGCATTGGTAACCACTTTCTATATTTATTTAAGCCTCAATAATTATTAGGGTCAATTATGAAATTATTTTCTAATTTCACATAATTAATTAATTAACTTCCTTAATTAACGGTGCGAGTTCTAAAAAAAACACTATTGGTCACCTTAGGAATAAGGGGCCGCTTCGTCCACTTTAAGGTTATGTACTGAGTACCTGTTGGAGTCAAGGGAGCCATAGGAATATGGAAACTTGTGAGCCATCTAGTCCATGAGCTGAGGAATTGGAGTTGGCAGATAAGAAACTAGGACAAAGCCAAAAAGTGTTAAATCTTGAGCAGAGGAAATAACTATTTAAGAATGGAGCAGTGAATCTGTTCCTTCTGTTAAACTATTTTTAAAACCATCCACTTGTTGTCTCTTAATTATAGTTATTATTGTTTTATTATTTTTACTTTATTTAATCTTGTATCTACCAAATCTCCAATGATTATTATCTCACCTTCTTCTAAACAGGAAGGATCACATATATAACGCAACGAGCAATTGTTTGCCATCAGATTGAACTTACTGTTCCTGAGGAACGTTGTCAAGACAGTAGGGAACGTTTGACCAGACAGTTCATTCACTAACTTTTCTTCTCATTTTCATTCTTTATAAAATAGTATAAGACAATATGTAGAGTTCTATCCTCGTGGGAACGATAATCTGGGCCTTAATACACCCATTATTACTTGATGCGTGCACTTGCGCACTTGGGTTGGAAGTAAGGGAACGAATTTGTGTTCTATCACCAATATAGAATTGGGAAACATCCTCCATCAGAACTTATATTTTTCCACCATCAGCAAACCTCCCAACAAGTTTTTGGCGCCGTTGCCGGGGATAGCAACACTAAATTTTGTTCTTATTACTGTTTTAGTACATACTCTGTATATTTGATTTTATTTTTTTTGTCACTGAACCTGTTGTTCATATAACTTATGTTTATGGTTTATGGTTTATGAGTGAAGAGTTTGAAACAAACTCTGACCACTCCATTGAAGTACCTGAGTTTCTCTTTGATCCTGAACCAGAAGTTACACTTCATAGTAGAAGAAGAAACCTCAGGGAAGAAATTCTTGAAAACATGGCTGATCACAATAATAATGAAGATGTTCCTCTTAAACAAAATTTCAGAACTCTGGCCGCTCCTTTCAGGAATAGGCCAGAGAGGGGAATAATCCTCCCTCCTATAGCACCCAATTTTGAACTGAAACCTATCATGTTTAACAAGATTAGGGAAGCAGGAGTCTTCAATGGACTCCCTACAGAAGATCCTTACACACACCTCACCACCTTTCAAGATATCTGTGATAATTTTAAAGCTGAGGGTGTGACAGAGGAGAGTATGAGAATGAGGTTATTTCCTCACTCCTTGGGCTTAAAAGCAAAAACATGGATGAAAACTCTCACCCTTGGTTCAATACACTCATGGGAGGAACTCTCTAACAAGTTCATAGAGAGGTTTCTCCCTATGTCCCGACAAGCTGATGTAAGAGCATAAATCTCTAACTTCAGGATGTTTTATGGAGAAAATCTCTATGAAGCATGGGAAAGATACAAGGACATCATCAGAAAATGTCCAAACTATGGGGTGGAGAGTTGGGGAGTGTTACAATCTTTCTATAAGTGACTTGACCATACTTCTCAGTCACATTTAGATTTTCTGTAGGAGGATATTTTTTTACAGGACCTCTTGAATCCAGGTATGACATCATAAAAGGAACCGCCGAAAGATGTCTCCAATGGCCAATAGACAGGGTGAACCCAGTAAGGAAGCCTGGCATGCTTGAACTAGACAAACAAACAGCCATGAAAGCCCAGCTAGCCTCACTCATGAATAAGGTGAAGAACTTGAAAAATGATCAAGAAGCACCAAGGATGGAAGTCTTGCAACTCACAGCAGCTGAAACTGAACCTTTTTCAGCCTGTGGTGACCTTCATGATTCAGCAGACTGTCCATCCACTGCACTGGTGTGCTATGCAGAAAAATTTAGAAACAGGAACTTCACCCAATCCAGGGACAAGCAACAAGCAGGACGCAATACCAATTCAAATCCTGGAGGAACTATCACCAAAGATCAGAACCATAACCCCCAATGGAGGCCACCCACGAACCACAGACCATTCAACACTCAGCAGCAGTACCAGCAAGGCAGCAACAGTGGAACGCTTGAACAAAGAAAAAACAATTATGTTCCGTTCCACAGAGATGACCAATGCATCAACACCATGGAAAACTATGTCAAAGAATATGTCACCAGGAATGATGCAGTGGTCAGGAACATTGAATCCCATTTAGGACAAATTGTTGCCAGTCTCCAAACAAGAGTACCAGGATCACTACCAGGGGACACTGAAGTTCCCTCAACCACTTCTGAATCCACCTGAGAGGTAAGTACCATGTCTAGCTAAAGACATTAAATTAAGCATTGACTGGGAGGCAACCCAGCGGATTCATTTGCTCTCTGTCAAAGAGCAAAGTTTTGAGGTGGTTAACCTTAACCACATAACTCCCAAAAGGAGGGAACGTCCGATGTTCCACTCCAAAGTCCAAATAACGTACGTTCCGTTCTAGGAATGTAGTTTTGGGGTGGCCCCTGACCACACAATCCCAATTTTCTATAAAAAAAACCATATTTTATTTATATATTTTGCAAAGTTGTTATAAACAGTAGTAAATAAGTAATTAGTAATGCTTTACGTTCCCTTCCCCTTCATTAGATTAGGTTTACATTTAACTAATCAACATTTTTCTTTACCTTTTCTTTTAATGATAGTTAGTAAATAATAATTAGGATTTTTATTAAGAAAAGACAAAGGGAACATTCCCTGGGTTAGAAGATAAGAATGACTGGGACACCTGTCCCTGCTGAGTCACTCAAAAAGATACGCAGCCATATCAAATTTGCACTTATTGCAAATGTTGAAAACGTGCTTAGAAAAACAATTTGTTCCTCAAACTGATATGACAAGCACTAATGAAGAGCTGAAGGTTCTAAGGGACGGATTGGGTCAACTCTCGTCTTCCTTGAACATATTTCAGGAACAGCAGAAGGAAGAGAGAGAACAGCAACTCAGCACCATTAGGACAACCATCCAAGACACCAGTGCTGCCTTCTATGCATCAACACTCCAAGCTGTCAAGGGAGAAATCAGAAGAGCATATGACTCTCTAATACTCTCCAACTCCCTGCATAACCACAGAGCTGAACTCTTGCTTAATAAGCTCCTCCTCAAGCACTCTGAAGAAAGGAAAGAAACCACAGAAGCCCTCAAAGCCTTTGGAACATTTTTGGAGGGGAGAATTTATGAGTTGGAGATGAGACTATTGGACGTTGAAGGACAGATTGTCCACATTCGCACCGGCAGGACAATGATGAGGTCCACCAACAATTACCTCGTTGCCATAATCAGTGATCTACTGAAGGATGCTGAGAAATGGATACCTGCAACCGAAGTATTAAGATTGAGAGATCAGCTCAGGAGGAGACCCCTCACACAAGAGGAAGTTGATGAAGCCAAAGAAGCTGGAGGTGCTCAGAAGGACAGCAGACGTCCCTAGTGAAAAGGAGAAAACCCTCATAATTGTTAAATTCTAGTTTATTTCTAGTATTGTTTATTTTATTTCCCTTTCCGTTCCCTTGTAATTATTAAATTTTTGAAATGAAAAATCTATTTGGTTCAAACTGCTTGGTACATATATGTCAGTTATAAGTATTAAGGCTGTACAATTTTTTTTTTTGATTAACCAACATACATGAAACACAAAGTCACTGATTAATCATTCTTATTCTTTCTCTGAGTGCTTGAAATAGAAAAATGCAGGGAATTTAATCTTCAGATTTTTGAAGGAAACTGATCTGTGTGAACTAAGCTGATAAAGAATGGAAAAAGGCCAAACACTTACTTATGAGAGCGTTCCTGAGGTGTAACTACAATGAAACTTCTAAACTTGCCTGGATGCTGTGAGTACTGCTGAAGAACAGATGGATTTCACTAACAAAGATCAACCAAATAAACACTTCTATTCCATCCACAGTCACCAACACATCACGAGGTCAACCAAAAGGACAAGGAACGAATCCAGAAATGAACAAAGAGGACAAAAGAAGGAAAACAAAGAAAAAGGGAACAACCATTCAAAAAAATTCAGACGAAAATACCAGGAAATCTCCCTTCAAGGGAAGAAAAGGTACAAAAAGGAAAGGTGTTCCTCCAAACAGAAAAAGTCCAGTTCAAAAACACAATTGTAAACATTCCTTGGCCCCATGATTATGACCACCATTCTACCACACCTCCATAAAACCTCCTCTCAAAAGATCCTTGGAAGGGAAGACATATGCACTTCATAGGAAAGCAGCAAAAAAGCAAGTTCTGAAGAATCACATCCAGGAATGGACAGAGCAAACACCAACCCTGAGTGATAGTGAGACAGAAGATCAGCAACGTTCACTTACCTTGGAACAAATTCTTCTTACTTGTCACCTATAGAGAGTAGCTCATTTTTTGAAAAATTTATGATTGCTCACTGGCACAAGTTTCTTTCTGTTGAGCTATTCTTTGAAATTGGGCAGCAGCCCAATACAATATTTCTGAGTTGTTTGAGGACAACCAACAGTTTAGTTTTGGGGTGTTTCAAAAACTTGTTGGGTGGTTTGCTGATGGTGAAAATATATGAGTTCTGATGGGGGACGTTCCTCTGTTCTATATTGGTGATAGAACATATATTCGTTCCCTTACTTCCAACCCAAGTGCGCAAGTGCGCGCATCAAGTAATAATAGGTTTATTAAGGCCCAGATTATCGTTCCCACGAGGATAGAACTGTAAATATTATCTTATACTATTTTATTAAGAATGAAAATGAGAAGAAAAGTTAGTGAATGAACTGTCTGGTCAAACGTTCCTCAGGAACAGTAAGTTCAGTCTGATGGACAACAATTGCTCGCTGCATTATATATGTGATCCTTCCTGTTTAGAAGAAGGTGAGATAATAATCATTGAAGATTTGGTAGATACAACATTAAATAAAGTAAAAATAATAAAACAATAATAACTATAATTAAGAGACAACAAGTGGATGGTTTTAAAAACAGTTTAACAGAAGGAACGGATTCAATGCTCCATTCTTAAATAGTTAATTCCTCTGCTGAATCCGAATCCTCAGCTCATGGACTAGATGGCTCACAAGTTTCCATATTCCTATGGCTCCCTTGACTCCAACAAGTACTCAGTACAGAACCTTAAAGTGGACGAAGCGGCCCCTTATTCCTAAGGTGACAAATAGTGTTTTTGCCATGACACTACCTGCCCCCAATGGCTAAGCTGTCTGAAATCGCTTCCTTATGGAAGTTCCTTTCTCTGTATGTGTTCAATTTCCATTGATACACAATGAATATTGCTTACTTAGCCAAAGAAATACAAAGAGCTTCAGTCAAGAGTTTCAAAAATAATTCTTTAAGAGTGTTGCAGTTTATCCGTTCCACAGATAGTTCAGCCCATGGCTGATATTTTAAACATAATTATTCTAAACTGAAGTCCCATAGACCCGAGATTCAGCTCAGAGATAACAAATGGAACGAAAAGAAGAAACACTTATATTAAATTGAAAGACAGTTTACAATGAAACATAAAAATGAAGAGGGTGGTTCGATGCTCGTGAGGAGTCTTAGGGGATGATACAGAACAAAGAAGAAGGGTTGTCACTTAACTTTAGTTACAGCTATATAAAACTAAACTACTAACTACTACTAGGTGATCTCTCATTTTAGGACTTGAATCCCTCCAGAATTCGATGATGTTTTTGAGTTTGGGACGTCCTATTTATAGGCAGAAGAGGGATGGCAGTCTTGTAAATCCTTTGGAGCTGGTTTCTTGAATGAAGGGACGGGGTAGTGGCAAGAGTGTTTAGAAGCTTTGCAAATTACTTGATGGGACAATATTTGTTGATGATTAGTCGTTTTCTGCAGTCCCCCCATGCCTTGCTTTCTTCTTGGCCAATGAGAACTCTTGATTCTTTGCTCTTCACGTTTCCTGGTGCTTAAGTGGTGCACTGCCTGTGCTTTTAGAAGACTTCGTTTCCACGTTTCCTGCAAAAGGGATAGAGGCATTAAATGAGTGAAGCAGGTGCATTAAATGCTTCTCAGTCATTTCCCCTTTTAATATATTTTAAAGGAATACATCACCATTCGTTCCCCCACTGTGTTTTTGTCAGAAATGTGTAAAACAAGTGATTTTCATGCTGAAGTTGCTCATCAAATGAGGGAACGTAAGGTATTTTGCCATCAAAATGGGCTTAGATGGGAACGAATTTATGTCCCATCAGTCCTTACTTTTGTAATATGATTTGCATGTGAAATGGCCTAAGTAAAGGATTATTAGGTGTCATCGTTCATGCATGTAATAATTGTTTAAACACCATGAAATATGACAACTTAGATGCCTAGAAAGATATGAAATAGCTTAATTAAATCGATTACGTGATGGTATGTCTTAGGTATAACACCTCACATTTCTAAAACATATGTTAATATATTAAATATGGATTAAATGGAAGGATTAGATAAGTCTTTTATATGGATATTAATAAGTAAATCATGTTGGAAACATGATGTTATAAATACGAATGCTCTTCATGCCAAGCAAGTCATTTAATAATTTATGATAAGAATTATAGGATTTAATAAGTATATGTTTAATTAGGAAATGATTAATATTATTTTAATAATGAGACAAATGAAGTCTAATTATAATTTAAGAATTTAAAGAAGGGATAGGATATTGTGACACCCAAGTTATGTTACACCCATGTGACACCCAGTCAATCTCACCGTTAGATCGCTTATGTTGATCCAACGGTTATATTTATTTCCATCTTTGTATGGTCATGATTTCCCAAATTTAAAGTGAAAGCATTAAATATGGGAAATCATAACCATACAAAGATAGAAATAAATATAAAATATTAAATTTAGGAAATCATGACCATACAAAGATGGAAATAAATATAACCGTTGGATCAACATAAGCGATCTAACGGTGAGATTGACTGGGTGTCACATGGGTGTAACATAACTTGAGTGTCACAATATCCTATCCCTTTAAAGAAAAGTATGGAAAACTTATAGATTTATAGTGGTTGTAAATTAAATAGAAGATGTAAGGATGAATCTATAGAAAATAAGTTAAGATGTTGGATATGAAAATAATTAGAAAAACAAATAAGAAATATTACTTGTAAAAGTAATTAATTATAAAATATAATCTAACTTAGTGAGATATATTTATTTATTTTATTTGCATGTGTTTTTCATGTAGCTTAATTTATTGATGTAGATTTGCTATAAAATTTAAGGAAGTTTGTACGAGTGTTTAGATGAAACAAATGAGTAAGTTAATTATTGATAGTTAAATAAATATCAAGTAAATAAAATAAACAAATGTTTAGTGGTCTTCTCATAAGAAAATCGGCATCCCCTTCCTTCCTTTGTTTGGGAGTTGTTATTTGGAGGGGAGGGGAAGGAAAGGAGAGGTTTTGGTGATACTCTCCCTTGTTTGGGAGTTTAAAAAAGGGAGGGGGAGGGAATTAAAGATTTTCATAAATCCTCCAAAACCCTCATCTTTATTAAAATTGAAGTTCCCCCAACTTGGGGGTTTTAAGAGGTAAAACATTTTAAATTACTTAATTACCCTCATTCAAATCAGAGCAATCTCTCTCTCGTGCACGCTGGTTCGTGGACATCAAACCTAAAAAATTTTCTTTCTTTTTTTTTATTCTTTCTCGGTAACCAAACACTGATTAGGGTTTTGCTTCTTTGATTTTGTGTTATTCTAATGCATATTTTTTTTAAAAATTTGTCTGCACAAATAAATGTTGAGCTCATTTTTTCCTGATTTGATCGCTCAATATTAGCAATTCGGGGAAGCACCTTCAAAGTGGATTGACCCAACACTGCACACGTTCGTCGCTGAAGAAAAAGGTTTGATTTCTGGAGCTCATTCTTGTTATGCGATTTAAAGTGGTTTGTTTTGGGTATTTGTTTGGTGCTTCTCTCTCAGCCACCACTCCTTGTGTCTTTTTGTTTTTGGGTATTTTTTATAGAGTAAGCTCTTCCTCTGTATGATGATTTTTGTTTGATAGTTATTGTTTCTGATCTGTTGTGACCAGAATGAGGAAGCTCAGAATTCCAAAAGGGCTATTTGGTTGCGTTAAGATTTTGTGAAAAATGAACGGGATTTAGTTTTGAAATTATGTATGTTTATGTTTGATTAAATGCCCATGTGATGTTTGATATATGTTCTGAACCAAATTGGACTTCCGAGAAGCATGTTGAACTTGAATGATCATATAACATATTTATAAGTTATTATTCCCTTCTCATGTCAGCATCACGACCCCTGCCCACACTTGCATGCTCAGCACCGTAGAAATTTCACAAAATAAGATCAATTTTCACATTTACCACCCTCAACAACTAACCCTCTCTCTCTCTCTCTCTCTCTTCGGATGAAGCTAAACCAACTTGGGTTTCAATTTAAAACTTGTTTCAGATTCTCCTACGTGAACATGAGGTGTGGGGAACAATGTATTATTCTTGTAACCACGACCCTTCCCTGTTTAGTTCTTAAACTCATTGTTGTCCTGCATTTGATTTTTAAATCTTTGAAGCCTTGTGATAGTATAAAACTCATTTTGTGCAGTCACCTAAAAGTTTAAAACTTAGAAGTTTTAAGTGTTAAGGTGAAACCTTTACCTTAGTTGTTGTTAAGGTAAAACGTTCGCCTTATTAGTTTAAATTGTTAGAAGAGTAGGTTTTTGACAAATTATAATATAGTTAATGTTAAATATTGCTAAAGAAATTTGCCTAATAAGTAATAATCTTAGTAATTACGTTTAAAAAAGAAAAGACTAAAATAAAAATTTAAAAAAACTCGTAAACATTAAAATGCAGATGTTATTTTTATCATTTCTTCCTCCTTATATATATATATATATATATATACTCCTTTTATATATGTATATAAATATATCAAACAGTAAATTGACAAGGTCAATATCATCACCATAGTAATTGTTTCTACTATCTAGACCTCTCGATAAATACTAGTACCACTCATCAAAATTTCTGGGACAAATACTAGTATATGTCCCTCACTTGACAGATAAAGTACTAGAAGCTTCTGTAATCCACTGCATATACTCCAATACATAGATTGTTGATATTTACACGCTTCTGTTTTTTTTTTTTTTTTTGGTAAAGTGTTAATTTAATTGTCGTATAAATAATCCATAATTCCGTACCTGTATAACTTTTGGGTAAAATATAATATTGTATTTCTTTGAATTTTGTATCTAGTTTGTGGCTACTGCAGTATAACTTTTCACTTGTACAACTATTATTCATATTAACTTTTCATTTTTTCATAATATTCATATTAACATATAGATGGTTTGTCTGTATAGATGGATAATCTTCGAGAAAAGATAAATCGTGCGTTGTTTATATGGAGAGAAAGACGTCGAATGGCTATTGTTCATGTCATATGCCTTGTAGTTTATTACTACATGATTAGAATTCATCCTCAAAGTAGGATAGTTGATCGTACAATGATCTTGGAGAAAGAGAGAGCACGAGAAAAAATAATGAAGCGAATTGCTAGTAGTGAAGGACGTAAGATAATAAGAATGGGGCCTATAGCCTTTTTGGACTTGTGTGCAATGTTAGAACGAGAGGGTGGTCTCCAATCAACCCAACGGGTAAGTATAGAGGAACAAGTTGCCAAAACCCTTTATATCCTAACACATAATGTTAGAAACCGAGAGGTTCAATTCTGGTTTCGACGCTCTGGTGAGACCACTAGTTGACATTTTCATCTTGTGCTTCGATCAATAGTGGAGTTAGAAGACAAATATCTTAAACAACCAGATGGTTTACAAATTCCTATAGAAATTTTTGGAAGCAACCGGTTTTACCCATTTTTTAAGGTAAAAAATTGTTTTTATATTTAGATTTAAAAACATATATAGTTAAAAATATATTGATGTTATAATAACAATGCCAGGATTGTGTCGGGGCAATTGATTGTACACATGTTCGTGTAAAAGTTCCATTGAATGAAGCCTCTAAATATCGTGGTAGAAAAGATTTTACAACACAAAATGTGTTGGCTGCATGTTCATTTGACCTAAGATTTACTTATGTTCTGCCTGGATGGGAGGGCACTGCTTCAGATTCAAGGATACTAAAAGATGCACTACGCAGAACAGATAATCTTAGAATACCTAGAGGTAATTAGTAATTTTTTTTCTATAATTTTCCTCTTGTTTCATTAGATATATCTTAGCAATATTTTTTTAATAGGTAAATATTATCTCCTTGATGCTGGATTCATGTTGAGAAAGGGGCTGATCACACCTTACAGATCAACACGCTATCACTTGAAAGAATTTTCCTCCAGAAACCTACCTCGAACACCTCAAGAATTATTTAACCATCGCCATTCGTCCTTACGTAATGCTGTTGAAAGGGCTTTTGGGGTTTTGAAAAAAAGGTTTCCTATTATTGCTAGTGGCACAGAACCAACTTATGAAATCAAGACACAAAACAGGATTATCATAGCATGTTGCATTTTGCACAATTATTTGATGATGGTCGACCCTGATGAAGAGTTGGTTGCTGAGGTGGATGAAGAGATTTCTGAACAAAGTGTATCTGAACAACATGGAGATATCCATATAGACGAGGATGATGATGAAGAACATACTCGTTTAGGAGAAAATTTAAGAAATTCTATAGTTGATGCTATGTGGAGAGCTTATAGACCATGATTAGGATTATTATGTATTTTTTTACTTAATGAATTGATGTTTTGTAGTTAGGGGTGTATTATCATGAATAGATCTGTTACCCATTTTATGTTGTTCTATTATTATCAATTTTGTGATTGTCAGACATTGATTATACTTAATGCTGAATTTTGCATATGCTTAATGTTCAATTGCTACACTGCTCAAATTTTATTTAGGAATCATGTCTGAGTCGGAGACTAAGCGAGAAACATGGACACAAGAGATGGATGATGCTCTTGTTGATGCTTTTTTGCATCAACAGAACGATGGAAATAAAGTTAGTGGCTCCTTTACATCCAAAGCATATGAAACCATCATAAAGGAGTTGCAACAAAAATTTAGACGCCCATTTGAGAAAGAAAAGATTAAGAGTCATTGGAAATTAGTAAAAAGACGTTTTTCCAAGTGTTATGACTTGTTCAAGAATGGCTTGAGTGGATTTGCTTGGGACCCAATTACAAAACAATGGTGCGCTGAGCCTGAAGTTTGGCAAAAGCTAATTGAGGTATATTATGAACTTTCCTTGTTTTCATCCCTTTCATGTTTTTGCTTAAAAATATTTGTTCAACAATTATTATTGTATAGGCTAAGTCTGAAGCAAAAGAGTGGATGGGAAAGTCTATTCATAATTATGACAAGTTGATGATCGTGTATGGAGGAGACAGAGCCACTGGACAACATGCTAAAACTGCCAAAGACATTAGAAACAAAAGGCCATTTCCTGGTGAATCTGAGTCCATAGAAACCATTGATGTGACCGTAGAGAGTCCTCAAGAGGTTGGCAATGAAAATGAAGTTACATCACCTGAAGTACAAGATACTCGCAGTCAAGAGGTTAAATCTAAAAGGGCTAAAAGGTCAAAGGATGAAGAAGTTGAAGGGATAAAAATGGCACTTCAAGATATTGCTGGAGCTCTTAAAGAGGGTAATGCAGCTCTAAGAGAGAGTAATGAAGCTCCAAGAGAGAGTAATGTTATTTATGAGAAAGTTCAGCAGAAGCTTCCAATTCCTGAAGCTGAAATTTGGAAACTTTTAGAAGATTTGAAGATTGAGAGGCAAGTGTTCACCCGTGCATATCTTTATCTTCTTGATAATCCTGAGAGGATTAGAGCAATGATTGGTTGTCCTCCACACAAACGCAAGGACTTGCTACTTGAGATGGTGCTTGGTCCTGTTGGTCCCCCGAGGTAATTGTTGAAGTTGTAAAAAATGTATTCTTTGTTGGACTTTGAAATTGAAAATTATTTTTTGTCTATATTTTATCATTTATATTTATTTGATATTTATTTTTTCTGTTGTAGGATGTCCCTGAATCACTAGATGGGATGCCCTTTACCAATCCAGGTATTCAAATGTTACATTTTTATTAATAAAGAGTAAATAGAATATTTTAAATAAAAATCGATATTCACATTGCCTTCATTTTGTTAAACACCTTTTATATATACAACATTTTTCGTTTGAAGAAATAGGGAAACATATTCAGATGTTTGATTACTACTCTAATTAAGGAATGGGCCTAATCAATTTTCTGAGTTGCCAGGCTACTGTTCCACGAGCATATAACTCTTTGGATCGGGTTGCATGAACTGTTGAATGCTTGAATTGTCTATTGCGCATTTTTGTCCAAAAAAGAGAACCAGATTTTACAAAATTTACCTGTTTTCCTTGCTTCTAATTACAAAGAATCAATGGTTGATAAAGAACAATTATGCTTCTTAACCAAGGTTAAAAAGCAGTGATGCGAGATGTTTACAGCTTTGAATCTCAACCCTTTCACAAAGTAATCCAACCTTGAACATTGAAAACCAGTTAGAAGTACAAGGGAAGCTAGATAATCCATAAAAAGAACACAGGAGGTTTCTTTAGCATCTTCTTCGAATCTATGCACTGACTAATCCAGAGAAGCTGGATCTTTATATTCATCCACGTACTTAGTAAAGCTTGGCCATACTTCGGCTTACTGATTTATCCAACAATCTTTAATTTGCTTATTGACATAAAATAAAACCTCATATTGATAGAGTTTTTAGAAGAAACTTATGAAATTTGTCCTTAGGATGAGTACAACAAATTGCTTATTAATTAAATAAAACATCAAATTGCTCATATTGATGATCAGAGCATATAGTTAATTTGCTTTCATTTGGTTTGTGAGTATGTAGATTCTGAAGTGGAGAAGATTGAGTATTCTTTTATAAGACACACAACCATGGAGCTTTTTCTGTTGTGGTTCATATTGCCTTGGAGCTTTTTCTGAAATTTGTCTCTGATTATTAATTGGTCAAACTATTTGTTTTTGTGTTCATAGCTGAAGCAATTATCATTGTTTTGCAGAGGTGCAAGCACTTTGAGATTGGTGGCGATAAGAAGGGCAAAGTAACTTCTCTTTTTTAAGTGGAGAATTAGGATTTGCAGTTTTTCTGTTTTCATAATATTGGAATGTTGTTTTTATGCCTTTAAACTGTAATGTTTCTTGGTTAGTTTTCAAAAAGCACATATTTTTGGATTCAATCTTTACTAGCCATTGATGGTATCCTGAATCCGGTGTAGAAAACTTGTTGTAGAAATCAAATTCCAACAGTTTACTTTTCCACGATGCTTGCGATTTCAAAATCTCCAAGAGTAGAAAACCATTTAACAGCCAATCAAAATAGCTCTTCTAAACGTACCCAAAAAAAATTGCTCTTCTAACTTGTATAAAAATAATTTTTAGAGAGAGAAAAATAATTTATGTATTACCATTTCAGAGAGGGAAAATAATTTTTAGAAGGAGAAAATAATTTTTAGAGGGAGAATATTTTTTAATAAAAATTACATGATTAATTTTTTTTTAGAAATTTTTAATTTATAGAGAGAAAATAATTTTTAGAAGGAGAAAATAATTTTTAGAGGAGAATATTATTTAATAAATGATTATTATTTTTTTTGAAATTTTAAACTTAATTTAATTAGTAATGTATAATAATTGTATTGATTTTTAAGAAAAAGGGTAAAATGGTAAAAATATCTCATTAATCCTCCATTTCCCTCCCATTCCATTTTTTCTATTCCCAAACAAGGGAAGGAGATACCCTCCAATTTCCTCCCCTTCCTTCCCCTCCCTTACCCTTAGATCCCCTTCCTTCCCTTCCCCTCCAAACTCCCAAACAAAGCCTAAGGGTTGTATTTTATTCCATCAAACACTTAGATTTAGGTCTTGCATCCTTCATGAAAGTTGTAGGGTAGGATCTTAGAAAAAAAGAATCAAGTGGTAGAACCTTAAAAGAAGCTTGGAGTTGAGAGAAATCCTCTCATTTGTCCAGCTCCCCGAAGCTGTCAAGTAACTTGGGATGGAGCTTTTGTTTGCCTACTTGTTGGAGAATGATCTCTAGCATCTTGTGAGGTGACTAAGATAAGGAAACATCATCTTGTGGGCTGTTTATATGAGCTACAAATATAGGTTTTTATGTCCTTTCTTTAAGTTTTCTTGAAGCCTATGTGATGTTTTATGTTGGGGTTTTCTATGGATTATGTTGGGTTGGTTGATTGTTGTTGAAAGAACACTATAAAGTGGATTAAAAATCTGAAAATGGATGGCTTATGGAACACCACACAATTCAGCCTATATGTGCTTTAATATGCATGCCATGTGTTTGTAATATTTCCTAAGTGAAATACATCAAAATTGAGATGACAAATTGATGGTTTAAGTGATTAAAAAGGTTGTTTGTTTTAAGATTTCCATGAAACTTGATTCGGGGAGGTTCAGCCCATGATGGTATAAGGTTTAGGAAAGTGATTTTATAAGGCTAAGAAGATGTTTTGATAAATTAATGAAGTATTAGAATTGATTAATTCAATGTTCATTGTGAGAAGTTGAATAAATTCATGTGTTGCTCTCTTTATGATATTTTAGCCATAGGACTTTAATTAGGAGTTTGAGATTACTTTAATGATTTGTCATGAAGATTAAAGTATGTTAAGTTATATGTAGATGAGAGAACAAAGTTTAAATTGCTTGGACAATTTAATGTAAAAACGTATGGAAGTAGAGTTGATGGTGCTATCAGAATTTTACGTAGTAGCGAGTTCAGTTTTAGAAAAATCATATCTCACTCATTTCTTAACCAAATGGAGTGTGTGAGGTACCAAACTGAAGCCTAGGATGTCTAGTTTCTTTTCCTAAAATATGAGAATTTTATGAGCTCACGTTACAGTTTTCAAAAAGAATTAGTGGGAATTGTTCGTTCTCGTTTCATTTTACAGCAAGCAACAGTGAGCTTGCGAAATTCATATCTCCTCCGTTACTTAATGTAACACCCCGTATATATCCGGTAGTGTTATCATTACATCGTATTAAGCGGTGCTTAATTAAAAATGCGGTATATTCTTTTTCTTTTCAATTATGACGTTATTATCAATTACCATCTTGGTTACTTAATCAATTTCATAAAATATCGCTTGTATGTAAATTGCAATAAGACATCTACTGAAATACATAAATATATAAATAAAGTGTGTATCTAAAATCACGGATCTACAACTCGTAGTCCGGACCGTATCCTGATACATTATTACAACTCCAAATAAAACAAGACATAAACAATACTATGTGTCATGGACAATCCCCATGCTCACCAAATAAACAGTGTAAACAACAAGTCTCAACATAAAACTCCATAAACATAAACTGAAGCTATAAGCATATAAGCAGCATGCAAATCCAGCATCCAACATGTCAGCATAAATAACAGCAAATCTAACTTAGCTCCGGCCTCCGACCTCCTGAGGTCTCAACATTACCTGATCCTGAAATAAGCATTCCCCAAACGTGGGGTGAGATCTCTAAATGAGAAATCTCAGTAAGACAAGGGGTCCTCAAGGATCTTCCACCCCAAGCTCACTTACATGTGCAATATAAGTTCTAAAAGCATTTATATCATTATCAGTTCCAAAACTATGTAGTGCAACAGATATCTATGGCATGTGTGTCTATCACTATCTACTGGCCAGAGAAATGTAGGAATACGTCTATCTCCTACATGTAGTACAAGGAACACTGCTTGCACCTCACCCACAGCCCCACCCTATTGTATGTTCTACATACTCAGGCTTACCGTATAGGTGGAACACCTCCATGCATATCAACAAGGCACTAACATATAACAGCTCAACAGCATTTCCAAAACATCAAAAGCATGTAACACAGCATGCATATACCATACCCCATGGGACATGGTGGAACCATAACATGGCTAAGCCGAGGAAACGAAAGCTTACCTCTAAGCTAGCTATCCAATGCCACAAGCTCAAAGTCCAATCACAGCAGATCATAATCTGATATGGACCAAATATAAATCAATAAACATGTACCCCGTGCATACAAATTAAAGACAACGCATTTTCATTACGTTTTATGTCTTAAAGCTTCTGACAAAGCCACAAGCCCTTAATCACATGATTCTGACTTAGCCCATTAATTACAGAAGTTCAACTTCATCAATCTAGGGTCCATAAACCCCCAATAGCCTACGGTACACACAGCACAGCTACTGTTCTACGAAATCCCAGAATATCCGGATATTCCACGGGGACATATCCGGATATGCAATATCCGGATATCTCATTGTCCATATCCGGATATGTAATATCCGAATATACAGATTCCCATATCCGGATATCATATCCGGATATCCAATATCCGGATATTCCACGGGCAGATATCTTGATATTTCACGACAGAATGCAGCAACTGCATTTCATGAAGATATCCTTCCAAGGTTGGGTTTTTACCGATTTTAAACACTTAAACATGCATTTCTAGGTGTGTTTGACATTACCCAACATTTAGTTATCATCTTTTAGCCTTTACATGCATCAAGCTTCCATTTTTAAGCATAAACTCAAGATCAGAGGTTTGTACAACATACCAAGGCTCAAAACTCAGAACAAGGAGGCTCTTGGAGCTCACTAGACACTCCCAAGATTCTGTCTCTCATTGCACACGAAAATGGTGCACAAAGGTAGTTCTAGGGGTGTTCGCGGTCTGGATTGGATCGGTTTTGGAAGCAAAACTCATCCGATCCAATCCCTTCGGTTTGATCATGTAATCATCCATTCGGTTTAGATTTTTTTTCAAATTCGATCCGATCCAATCCAATTTTTTTTGGTTTGGATTGGATCGATTTTCGGTTTTTTGAATATCCTAAAATTAGTTTTATGATTATTGTGCAAATAACATCTTTTGTATATATTGGCTTTGTAAAAAAAAAATTGAAATACAAAAATATCAGTAAACAATACTATAGTTGATGAGACGTGACTAAGTTTTTTTTTTTGGATTTAGTTGATGAGTTAATGGGTCTTGAGTTTAGAAATTTTTGGGCTATGATTGGAGAAAGGACAAGTAGGTAGAAAATAATTAATATATTGGATCGGTTTGGATTGGATCGGTTTTCATCAACCCATCCGAAAACCGATCCAATTCAATTAAAATTTGCGGTTTTCTTTCGGTTTCCGATTTTTCGGTTTTCGGTTTATTCGGTTATCGGTTTTTCGGTTCGGTTTTCGCGGTTTGAATCGGTTTCGATCGGTTGAGGAACACCCCTAGGTAGTTCTTTTACACAACAAGGAGGCTCCTTGAAGCTTCAAAACACCAAGAACAAGATGACTCCTCTCCAACTCTCAAACTCAGCCCCCTCACAAGCTCAACACAGTAGCTGGAACCTCAGAAAAGACCCTCCTTTCACTCCCACAAGGATGCTTTTAAGTGTTTACAAGGTTAAGAGAAGGGAAATCAAGAGTAAAAGCTTAAAGGCTCAACACAAATGAGAAGGAAGCACTAGAATAGTGACCAGCAGCTGACCACACCAGAAACTCACGTAGAAGAGAGTGGCACCTAGGGTTTTGTGCCCATAATAAGGGTATTTATAGCCAAAACTCACTTAAGCACACAGTATTAACTTAAATTGCTACACTAGGAATTTTAATCCCAAACTTTGAATTCTGAAACTACACATTTTTCCAAGAATTATCATATTTTTATAATATTTTTCTGAGCACCTTTCCGGTATGCGTTTTTCACAGCCAGTATCAGTTTCTGGCATCAGTTCTCATAATTTAGACTTGAAACTCATTTTACAAGTCCTACATATTATTCTAGTAATTATCATGCACTTACATTAATTTTCCGGGATACTTTTTCGGTACGCATTTATACCGACTAGCAGAACCGGTATCTGCACTTTTCTTCCGTAAAGCGACTTTCAACATTATTACTCACTTACTATAATTATTAAAGCCTCTTAATAATTATTAGGGTCAATTATGGAATCATTTCCTAATTTTGCATGATTAATTAATTAAAATTACTTAATTAACGGTGCGGGTTCTTACATTCACCCCACCTTTTTCGGATTTTGACCTCAAAATCAGAAACATACCTGGTCGAAACTCGGGGTACTGCCGGAGAAGCTCGTCCTCACGCTCCCAAGTACACTCCTCAGGAGTTCTTCCGGTCCACTGCACCTTGACCAGTGGAATGATCTTGCTCCTCAGCTACTTCTCGCCACGATCGAGAATTCTGAGTGGTCCGACGAGAGTTTTCAGGTTCTCCCGAACCTCCACATCATCCGGTTGCACCACGTGCGAAGGATCTGCTATGTACTTCCGAAGCTGAGACACGAGAAACACGTCCTGGATGTTAGCCAGGTTCGGAGGCAAGGCAAGCCGGTAAGCTACAGGTCCTACTCTACCAAGGATCTGGTATAGCCCAATATATCGCGGGCTCAGCTTCCTCACTCCGAGTGCCCGACCAACACCGGTGACAGGAGAAAATCTCACAAAAACGTGCTCACCCTCACTGAACTCCAGCGGACGATGCTTGACATCATAGTAGCTCTTCTGGCGATTCTGCGCCTACTTTAACTTTTCACTGATCATCTGGATCTGCAAGGTGGTATCTTGGACAAAGTCCAAGCCAAACAGCTCCTTGTCCCCAACCTCAGACCAACAAGTAGGAGTCTGACACCTCCTACCATACAGTGCTTCGTAGGGCGCCATGCCCAGGCTAGCATGAAAGTTGTTGTTGTAAGAAAACTCAACCAACGGAAGGTACCTATCCCATGCCGAGCCTTGCTCCAACGTGCAAGCTCGCAACATGTCCTCCAAGGTCTGGATGGTCCTCTCATTCTGTCCATCAGTCTGAGGGTGATAGGCGGTACTCAATCTCAACTGCGTACCAAAAGCTCCCTGCAGCGCCTCCCAGAACCGAGATGTGAACTTCGGGTCCCTATCACTAATGATACTCTCGGGCACCCCGTGAATCCTCACAATCTCGCGAACATAAAGTGTGGCCAACTGCTCTGTAGTGAAGCTCACCTTCACTGGAAGAAAATGGCCAGACTTCGTCAGTCTGTCCACAATGACCCAAATAGAGTCACAACCTGCCTGAGTCTTCGGCAATCCCACCACGAAGTCCATGGAAATACCTTCCCACTTCCACTGTGGTACTTCAAGAGGTTGAAGTTCACCAGACGGTCTCTGATGTTCAATCTTCACCTTCTTGCAAACCAAACACTTGGACACAAAGATAGAAACATCTTTCTTCATGCCCGGCCACCAGAAGTTCTTCTTCAAGTCTTGAACATCTTTGTAGCACCAGGGTGGATAGAAAACTGACCCTTATGGCCCTTTGCCATAACCTCTTCTGTCAACGAACCTCGAGGAACTAAAATCCTCTGCTGAAACAAAAGCAAACCATCATCATTCCAAGACACATCGTCCTGGTTCTTTACATAATCCAGACACTCTCTCTGAACTTATGCCTCTTTGATCTTTTCTAACAGCTCGTTCACAACATCTTCTGCTTCCAACTCGAGAAGTACACTTTCACACGGAGCGGTCACTGCCAAGTTTCGGAACTTCTCAACCACATCAAAGTTACCAAGTAACAAACTGGATGAGCTACTGGATTTCTGACTCAAAGCATCAGCTACCACATTGGCCTTGCCAGGATGATACCTTAACTCGAAGTCGTAGTCCTTTATGAACTCCATCCATCTCCTCTGCCTCATGTTCAACTCCTTCTGGTCGAACATGTACTTCAAACTCTTGTGGTCACTGAACACCACAAACCTCAAACCAAAAAGATAATGCCTCCAAATCTTGAAAGCAAACACAATGGCAGCCAACTCCAAGTCATGAGTAGGGTAGTTCTCCTCATGAGGCTTCAACTGCCTCGAAGCATAGGCAATGACTTTGCCCAACTGCATCAGCACACAACCTAGCCCCTTCCCGAAGGCATCGGTGTAAAGCGCAATCTCAAGCGCAGGATCAGGAAGGACTAACATAGGTGCAGTAGTCAGTCTCTCCTTCAACTCCTGAAAATAGACCACACACTCGTGAGTCCACACAAATGGAGTCTCCTTCCGAGTAAGGCGAGTCAATGGCAAAACCATGGTGGAGAATCCGTTGATGACCCTCCGATAGTAACCTGCCAAACCCAGAAAGCTCCTCACTTCCGTAACTGTCTTGGGTCTCTCCCAATCTAGCACGGCCTCAATCTTGTTCGGATCCACTGCAACTCCTTCAGCATAAATAACATGCCCAAGGAACTTCACAGACTTGAGCCAAAACTCACATTTGGAAGGCTTCGCATACAGCTTCTTCTCCTTCAGCACTTGCAGAACAGTTCTCAAATGCTCCACATGCTCTTCCTCCTTCTTGGATTAAATCAAAATGTCGTCAATGAAGTCGATCCCAAACTGATCCAGGTACGGCTGGAAAATTCGGTTCATGTAATCCATGAACACAGCAGGTGCATTGGTGAGACCGAACAGAATCACCAAGTACTCAAAATGACCGTATCTCGAGCAAAATGCGGTCTTCGGGACATCTTCCGGCTTCACCCGAATCTCATGGTATCCGGACCGGAGATCAATCTTGGAATACACGCAAGCACCCCTGAGCTGATCCAACAGATCATCAATCCGAGGAAGGGGATACTTGTTCTTGATTGTCACCTTGTTCAGCTGCCTGTAGTCGGTGCACAATCGCATTGTCCCGTCCTTCTTTTTCACAAAGATAACCGGTGATCCCCAAGGAGACACACTCGGTCTAATGAAATCTTTCGCTGAAAGATCCTCAATATGCTTCTTGAGCTCTGTCAACTCTGGTGGCGACATCCGGTATGGAGCTCAAGAAATCGGCCCCACACCAGGCAACAGATCTATGGAGAACTCTATCTCCCTTTGTGGCGGAAACTCAAGAATCTCCTCAGGAAACACCTCGAGGAACTCCCTCACCACAGGAATGCCAGTGATATCCTCCTGTGTACCACTCACCAAACCTCCCAACATGACATAACCAAATGCCCCTGCTCTCAAGGCTCTCCTAGCCTGCAGCTACGAAATGTACGGCGAGGAACTGGGTGTGGAATCACACGGAGACAACACTACACGCTTTGCACAACAGTCAATCATCACACAATTTCTGGACAGCCAATCCATGCCCAGAATAACCTCCAAGTTGGCCATCGGCAATCCTATCAGATCTACCGAGAACTCACAGCCAACCCACTGAAACGCTACATCGCGGTGAACAGTGGTCGCATCACACTTTTCTCCGGTGGCGGTGGTCACCCGCAGCGGTGGAGAAAGCACAGACATGGGCAACTCAAGCCCCTCAGCAATCGGGGTAGCAACAAAAGAATGCATAGCCCCAGAGTCAAATAAAACATTAACAGCTGATGTACCAATCGTAACAGTACCTCTGACAAGGTTCGGAGCTCGATCCGACTGCTAACGATCCAGAGTATAAACTCTCCCAGAAGATGGTGGCACTGCCAGTGCCGAAGTATGTGGAAGGGGAACCATCTGAAGTGGCACTTCCTGCACTGCAATAGCCCTCGCCGTCGCCGACGGACAGTCTCTGGAGAAGTGGCCCTCCATGCTACACTGAAAGCAAATCAACTGGCCGGTAGAGCACGACCCGAAATGAGTCTTCCCGCATCCCAAACCCTTGGGAGCAGGAGGTCTCGCTGCACTCCCCTGAGCAAAAGTCCTCTTGAACTGATTCGGCATCTGCCGAGCTGCCAACTGTTTACCCTTGCTCTTGTTCCCAAACTTCCTGTTTCGCCAAGAAGTGGAACTACCAGCTACAACCTTCGTCGCCTCAGCAACCTTGGCCTTCTTGGCCTTACTCGAGCTGTAGAAATCTTCAATATCACGACACTGCTAAACCAGTGTCCCAAAGTCTCTAGAAGCAGAACTAGCTAGGTAACCAGCAATATCCTCACTAAGTCCCCTGCGGAACTTAGCAGCCAAAAATGTAGGAGTAGGCCTCGTCATCCTGAAGTGTGCAAACTTCACCAACTGGTTAAACTTAGCCAGGTACTCATCCACAGACAACGAGCCCTGAACCAATCTGTCAAACTCTCCCTGCTGTCTTTCCTGAGCGTCATACGGAAAGTACTGACCCAAGAAGAAATCCTCAAACAAAAGCCACGTCATCACATGACCCTGCATCTCGTAGACATGAGAAAGGTTTGTCCACCACTCATGGGCATCGCCCTCCAGCATCTAAGTAGCGAACATCAACTTCTGCGGATCCGTGCACTGCATGACCCGAAATATCTTGTCCAACGCCTGTAGCCAACGCGCCGCAGCAACAGGATCAAAGGATCCAACAAAGGCAGGTGGCTTATGCTTACGAAAAGCATTCAGCCGGCGATCGATCTCATCTCGATCCTCAACAAAAACAGGGACGGTCTGCATGGCCCCCGTAAGGTGACTTCCATCACCCATCTGACTCTGAGAGTCATCCTGCAGACTAGGTGGAGGTGGTGGTGGTGGCGGAGGAACATGGCCAACAGCAGGACCATTCCTAATCTCCTCCAACATGACTCTAAACATCGTCATGTTCGCCAGACGGTTGGCCTCCAACACGTTCTCAGTGGCCTTCTTGTTCTCCTCTCTGACGGTGTCCAGCATGACCTGGTTTGCCATTCTCATGGCCACCTGGTCGGCTTGTCGGGCCGCCTGCATCTCAGCCAATGCAGCCAGGACAGGATCGGGTCGATCCTCTGAAGTCTCACGGTATCTCCCGGGTCTTACCATGACTCTGCACAAGTTACACAAATTATGAGTTGATCAGGCCCACGCAATGCGATCACATATGCATTATCATAATAACACTCGACGGAGCAAACACACAAAACAGACACAACCAAACATCCTAATCATTGCAATACATACAGGCTTTTCCTTAGAACCGTTGCTCTGATACCACTTGTAACGCCCGACTGCTTCAAGAATCAATGACTATCCCCACATACTAACACGAGACTTTTCAGTGTGCTTTTTCCTCACTTGCACACTTCCCGGGAAAACTTCCCAGGATGTCACCATCCCAGAATTACTCCAAGTCAAGCACGCTTAACTGTAGAGTTCTTCCGATCCAGTCTACCGAAAAGCAGATGCATCTTGTTAGCATAGGTAGTACCAATTAATTCTTATAAGCTCTCCCAAACTGTGCAGTCTCACACCTGCACACTCTTTGGGATTCCTCTCTTTCGGGTGTCGATTCGATTCATTCATGCATGTAACCCCCCACTGGAAGCCTGCCAGGAGCCGCTCCTTGTCCGTGCCACTTTGCACCGGCGGTCAATCCCCGCCCGCGTCAACGCTCGGGATGTTACTTGCCCACTAGCTTTCGCCTGGTTCGTCCTCGAACCACACCGTACTGGAATAGAGGCCTGCTCTGATACCATAAAATGTAACACCCCGTATATATCTGGTAGTGTTATCATTACATCGTATTAAGCGATGCTTAATTAAAAATGCGGAATATTCTTTTTCTTTTCAATTATGACGTTATTATCAATTACCATCTTGGTTACTTAATCAATTTCATAAAATATCGCCTGTATGTAAATTGCAATAAGACATCTACTGAAATACCTCAATATATAAATAAAGTGTGTATCTAAAATCACGGATCTACAACTCGTAGTCTGGACCGTATCCTGATACATTATTACAACTCCAAATAAAACAAGACATAAACAATACTATGTGTCATTGACAATCCCCATGCACACCAAATAAACAGCGTAAACAACAAGTCTCAACATAAAACTCCATAAACATAAATTGAAGCTATAAGCATATAAGCAGCATGCAAATCCAACATCCAACATGTCAGCATAAATAACAGCAAATCTAACTCTGCTCCGGCCTCCTGCCGCCTGAGGTCTCAACATTACCTGATCCTGAAATAAGCATTCCCCAAACGTGGGTGAGATCTCTAAACAAGAAATCTCAGTAAGACAAGGGGTCCTCAAGGATCTTCCACCCCAAGCTCACTTACTTGTGCAATATAAGTTCTAAAAGCACTTATATCATTATCAGTTCCAAAACTATGTAGTGCAACAAATATCTATGGCATGTGTGTCTATCACTATCTACTGGCCAGAGAAATGTAGGAATACGTCTATCTCCTACATGTAGTACAAGGAACACCGCTTGCACCTCACCCACAGCCTCACCCTATTGTATGTTCTACATACTCAGGCTTACCGTATAGGTGGAACACCTCCATGCATATCAACAAGGCACTAACATATAACAGCTCAACAGTATTTCCAAAACATAAAAAGCATGTAACACAACATGCATATACCATACCCCCATGGGACATGGTGGAACCACAACATGGCTAATCCGAGGACACGAAAGCTTACCTCTAAGCTAGCTATCCAATGCGACAAGCTCAAAGTCTAATCACAACAGATCACAATCTGATATGAACCAAATATAAATCAATAAACATGTACCCTATGCATACAAATTAAAGACAACGCCTTTTCATTACGTTTTATGTATTAAATCTTCTAACAAAGCCACAAGCCCTTAATCACATGATTCTGACTTAGTCCATTAATTACAGAAGTTCAACTTCATCAATCTAGGGTCCACAAACCCCCAATAGCCTACTGTACACACAACACAGCTACTGTTCTACGAAATCCCAGAATATCCGGATATTCCACGGGGACATATCCGGATATCTCATTGTCCATATTCGGATATGTAATATCCGGATATACAGATTCCCATATCCGGATATCCAATATCCAGATATCCCAAAACCCCATATCCAGATATCACATATCCGGATATCATATCCGGATATCCAATATCCGGATATTCCATGGGCAGATATCCGGATATTTCACGACAGAATGCAGCAACTGCATTTCGTGAAGATATCCTTCCAAGGTTGGGTTTTTACCAATTTTAAACACTTAAACATGCATTTCTAGGTGTGTTTGACATTACCCAACATTAAGTTATCATCTTTTAGCCTTTACATGCATCAAGCTTCCATTTTTAAGCATAAACTCAAGATCAAAGGTTTGTACAACATACCAAGGCTCAAAACTCAGAACAAGGAGGCTCTTGGAGCTCACTAGACACTCCCAAGATTCTGTCTCTCACTGCACACGAAAATGGTGCACAAAGGTGGTTCTTTTACACAACAAGGAGGCTTCTTGAAGCTTCAAAACACCAAGAACAAGATGACTCCTCTCCAACTCTCAAACTCATCCCCCTCACAAGCTCAACACAGTAGCTGGAACCTCAGAAAAGACCCTCCTTTCACTCCCACAAGGATGCTTTCAAGTGTTTACAAGGTTAAGAGAAAGGAAATCAAGAGTAAAAGCTTAAAGGTTCAACACAAATGAGAAGGAAGCACTAGAATAGTGACCAGCTGCTGACCACACCAGAAACTCACGTAGAAGAGTGTGGCACCTAGGGTTTTGTGCCCATAATAAGGGTATTTATAGCCAAAACTCACTTAAGCACACAGTATTAACTTTAATTGTTACGCTTGGAATTTTAATCCCAAACTTTGGATTCTGAAACTACACATTTTTCCAAGAATTATCATAGTTTTATAATATTTTTCTGAGCACCTTTCCGGTACGCGTTTTTCACAGCCAGTATCAGTTTCTGGCATCAGTTCTCATAATTTGGACTTGAAACTCGTTTTACAAGTCCTAAATATTATTCTAGTAATTATCATGCACTTACATTAATTTTCCGGGATATTTTTTCGGTATGCATTTATATCGACTAGCAGAACCGGTATATGCACTTTTCTTCCGAAAAACGACTTTCAGCATTATTACTCACTTACTATAATTATTAAAGCCTCTTAATAATTATTAGGGTCAATTATAGAATCATTTCCTAATTTTTCATAATTAATTAATTACAATTCCTTAATTAACGGTGCGGGTTCTTACATTCACCCCACCTTTTTCGGATTTTGACCTCAAAATTAGAAACATACCTGGTCGAAACTCGGGGTACTGCCAGAGAAGCTCGTCCTCACGCTCCCAAGTACACTCCTCTGGAGTTCTTCCGCTCCACTGCACCTTGACCATTGGAATGATCTTGCTCCTCAGCTACTTCTCGCCACGATCGAGAATTCTGAGTGGTCCGACGTGAGTTTTCAGGTTCTCCTGAACCTCCACATCATCCGTTTGCACCACGTGCGAAGGATCTGCTATGTACTTCCGAAGCTGAGACACGTGAAACACGTCCTGGATGTTAGCCAGGTTCGGAGGCAAGTCAAACCGGTAGGGAACAGGTCCTACTCTATCGAGTATCTGGTATGGCCCAATATATCGTGGGCTCAGCTTCCTCACTCCGAGTGCCCGACCAACACCGGTGACAGGTGAAAGTCTCACATATTCTGTGGAGCTAAGTGAAGAGACTCATTGAGGTAACCTCTCGGTACTGGGGCTTGTTCCCCTCTTGTGTTCCACCATACCCGTTGAGGGTGATGATAAGAAGTGTATATGAGTAGTGTAGAATAACATGAGCATGCATGTAGTATTTATTAGGGTACTTATGTACCGAGTCTCTGGCTAGTAGATAGTGTAGCCTTCGGGAAGTGCAGACTTCCACTGGATAGGTCTCCGAGAGGGAGTTCCAGTTGACCTAGGGTCGTGGTGTGCGATCCGGATAGGAGCACACTGGGAATGTCTCGGGTGTATATGGATGGAAGGGGTACCTTGATTCGATGTTTTAGGAACACGCCTTGGATGATACCCATAGGCTTATATATGCCGAGGACGTTGCTTCGTATTGGTAGCTACCATTCCAGCTTCGTCGTATTTTGTATCCCGATATTCTCCAGTTTCTCTAAATCCCTTACTTTATCCCGTTTTGAAAAGTGGTTATTTTATATTATTTATATGCATCGAAGTGAGCCATTGGGCGGAGTTTTCTCCAGAACCTCTGGGTTACTGAGATATATTCGCATATCTCACCCCGTCTTGGGGGCTTTATTTTAGGAGGTAGTAGTGGCAGTGGAGCGGCGGGCAAGAAGCCCGTAGGACGACTAGTTGGAGCACTTTTATTATTTTCAATTTTGGTGGCCACTTGGCCTAGGCTAGACTTAGGGCATGAACATCCCATATGTATGTAGGATGAGTTTCATAGTCATATATGTTCATGTCATTTTTCCTAAGTCTAGTGTATATTTTATTTGAAGTTTTATGTTTCAAGTTGTAAATTAAAGTTGTGAATTTGTAAGTTGTAATTTAAAGTTTGAAGTTGTAGGTTGTAACATGTAAGTTAAATGTTGTAATTGTACAATGGATGCATGATGTACTATGATGGAAGGGCCTTAGGCCTATTTTAGGTTAGGATTACTTGTATGTTGAGAATTTGCATGAAAATGGACTTTGGTGATTATTGAAACAAGTTAAGGATTATAAAGTGAGTTATATTGTGTAATAAATATAAACTGAGTTGGGTTGTAAGTGCCCCAAGGCATTGTTGGTCCTTGTGTGTACCACCCATTAGATTATTAGGTACACTTGAGTTACTAGAGAGCTTATGCAAATTTGGGGATTTTAGGAAAAACAAAGGAAACTCTGGCGAATTTTCTGTAGAATTGACATATTTTAGACGAACTTCGGGAGAACATATCTCCCTCCATAGAGGTCAGATAGGGACGTTCCATACACCATTTTGAAGCTTGAGATTTCCCCTACTTGGTGCTAAAATCTTAGAATATTCTAGGTTTCACGCAGCATTGTAGAAGCTTGTGAACATGGACTTTCCAGAACGCACCTATGCAGGGGCTGTTTCTGGCAGTTTTTTGGAAATTTTATTCCCGCTTCGTTTCTCAGTAAAATTTAGCGTATAATATATCAAATTGAAGTTTCAGGTGTCTAGTTTGTGGTGTAAAATTTGGAATAAATTGGATGAGTGGATTTTGTGCAGTAATTCATGGAGTGAGAGACGTTTTGAACTATTTTGGGGTTGGTTAGCAGTTTTGCTTGTCCAACTTCAAATGGCGATATCCGGAGCAAACGAGATCGAAATGAATCGTGTGATGGCTCATTGGAAAGGTATTTAAGTAAGAAAAGAAGATAACTAAAGATGAAGGTCTGGTTTTATGCGGTGTGTCCGCAGTAAAATAATTACCGAACCATGTTCGGATAGGTAAAAAACGTAAGATTGAGAAATTGGCTAAGTGGGTTTATGGGAACCCCTTAGTGTCTTATAGTAAGTAAAATAAGATATAAAAATAGTTTAATCTAGTATTCCGCAAGAGTTTACAGTTATGAGCACAACTTTTATTTATTACGCTTTTTACGGTTTTAAATGCTCGCATAATAAACGGAAAAAGTTTACTCGCATGTTTATAAATGAACTGCTGTGATTGTAACTGCGTTTTATATCATAATTAATGTTAACAATACCGGTGTACAACGGGCTGTTACATTAGGTAAGGACAACTATGCATAAGATGAAGTAATATGGGGTAAGAAGGTTGTATGCTAAACCCTAGTCTGTAGAGAAAGATATTCCATTTCGCCACTGTCATGGAATATTCGGATATTGGCGATCTAATATACGGATATTGATATCCGGATATGATATCCGGATATGTCCCCCGACAAATATACGGATATTCTGGGCGAACAGAAGTAAAAACGAATGTATAGAAAGAAAGGCTCGTGACCTTATGGACCTTAAATATGTAAGGCTTAAATCCACTTCTAAGGAGTGTGATGCCTTAATAAATGTGAATGAAAAAGAAAGTAGCTATAATAAATAATTTAGATGTGAACGGATGTCTTAGGGTGTGTCTTTATTACTATGTCATGGTTGACTAGATAATAGAAGAATTTGGTAAGATTGTCATGAAATGAATAATTAATTATGTTGATGGTTAAGTATGACAATAAAGTAATTTGTGGATAATTTTGATATCAATGGACATTACAAGTAAATAATTAACGATGATTATGATAATAGGTAAGTGTAAGATTAATCATGCAAATTGTAACAGGTAGGATAAAGGAAAAAGTTTATCTTTCACTTAGTAATTCTAACGTTAATTCCGCTGCAAGTAATTAATATTAAGTTGCGCTTAATACCATTTTGATGTTATCAAACTGGGTATGCACGGGGTGTTACAGAGTTCTTTCTCCCCTTAGATTTCGGGTTACATGTAATATTTGGGGATTTTTGGAGCTTTTCAATCAAAGGGAGCTTGAGAACTCACTCTTCCTTTATCCTAGTATTGATTGTGGTAAGATTTCATAGCCTTAGCCTTGCTTTCATGAAATTTCATATACCTAGGGTTGGATGAATAATAAATTTCAACATGTGCATGGAATGTGTAGATAGAAGATGCTTCAGACATGGATATAGTTGTAGAATATGTTTAGAAATCTTATAAGAAAAAAGGAATATCAATAAAATTGATGATTATGTTATAACACCTCACATATTTTAAACGCATATTAATAGTTAAATTATGTGTTAGAGGTTATGTTTAATGAAATTCCTAAGTTCTGGGTCAAAATACGTACGAAGGGTAAAACGGTAAATTAACAAATACGTAACCTGATGAATCTCCAATTTATTATATATATAAGGGTTAATATGAGCATGAAATTGATTTAAAAGTAATTAAAAGTTATCAGAATTATAATTAAATTGTTATTTTATCTCATAAAAATCCTTATATTTTGCAGTAAATTTCAGCTCAATAAAGAGATAAATTGCAGAGCTCAAGTGGATTTGCTTTAGATTTCCGAATCATATAATTCATTGAAGATCTGATTGAATCTTCTCTTAAATACTTTTAAGGGAGTTTTCTTCAATTTTAAATTTAAAAAAGGAAAGATTTGATTAAAGATATGAATAGAGATTCTAGTGAAGATTCCATTGAAGATATTATGGAAAATTAAAAGATATGGTTTCATCACTATAAAAGGCAACTCTTGGAAACACAAAGAGGGAAGTATATTCAGAGAGAGAAGGAGGCAAGAGCGAGAGATGAAGATTTTCAGAGAGAGAAGTTTGAAGGCGATTGAGCAACTCTTGATTCTTCTGTTGCCTTCGGACGTTACGGACTTCCACTAGATAAGTCTTCGTGAGGGAGTTCTAGTCGACCTGGGGTCATGGAGTGTCATCCGTTGAGGAGCACTCTAGGAATATCCCGGGTGTATCTGGATGGAGGGTGCCTTGGTTGATGTTCTGGGAACACTTCCTTGGATGAGAACCGAGCATTTCGTAAAGAGAAGCCTATGGATCTTTTCATTAAAAACCTAATAGAAGAGGGAAAAAGAAATGAGTTTTGCACAACTTGGAGAGGGAGAAAGGTGGATTCTTGGAGAAAGCGAATGAACGATCAAAGCTTCACCATGGAGATCGACGACTGAGTTTTTCTTTATGGATTTTTGTTTTCTTTTATCTATTGTCTTAGTTTTATTGACTATGTCAGGTTAGGTTTTCTTTTAGTTAGGTTAGATGGAACCAATGAATACTTGATGTTATTAACTCTTTTCTTTCAATTTGATGTTCAATATTTAATGTTATACAACTAATTTGTTATTCATTCCTAGTTTCATTTATGATCTGGCCAAACTTAAAGGAACATAAGAGTTTTGCATGATAATAGGGATGTTGGTGTGAAACTCCGATCAGATTAATTGATATGTTTTATTTGATCTTGGGATAGACTGGTGAAATCTATGACTACTTGATTCTTTGTTCTGGATGCTTGCCTTAGGTGAGATCACTAAGAGATTAGTGTTTTTAATAGGGTAAAGAAATAAAACACCAAGGGATTAAGATTTCATCAATCTTGAAGAATTGTCAATAATAGGAGTGGAATATTGATTGAGGGGAATAGTAGATTCATTAGGATGAAATTGGAAAAATCGAAACCCTAGCTACACTTTGAGACATTATTTTTATTTTGATTTGCAATTTGAGTTCTTGGTATTTAGTCTGTTTGTTTATATTCAGTTTTATATTTTGAACATGTTCACTTAATCCTTATGGTCGATCCAACTTTGATAGCATACTGAAATTAGTGCTTGATAGATCAATCCTCGTGGAAATAATACTCTTCTCACACTTTATTACTTGTACGACTAGTATATTTGCTGTGATTGCAACACTCTTCCTTACATTCAACAATTGTCTTCCATTCACAATCTTTATCAATGTTATCCAATACTCGATAATATTTTATCTCTGTTGTCTTGAGCTTTTGCTGGCTCTATAATATTTTATCTTTTTTATCATGGTTACTTTTCTGTTCCAAAAAAGGCTTTGAATTTGGTTTATCAGAAGCCTCATCAACTATATTCAAACTATGGAAAGTGTTGGCAATGGCATGTACAATACATAAAATCCTGGGAAAAATAATCCCTAAGGTAGTGTTTGGTTGAAGGTTTATTTTAGGATTGATGGGAAAGTGTAGGTGGATATTGGAAAATATCACGTTTGGTTCAGATTTTTTCAAGAAATACCAGACAAATAAGATAGATAGGAAAATGACTTTTGTGTTGATTTTTGGATGAAATTCACTGTTACAGAATACCACTTGAGATGTGGTATTGTGAGATAACTGGGGAAGTGAAAAAACAGGTGCAAAGTTTCTCCCGAACATAGATTTTGCATATTTAAATAAATTTCCCTGGTAATATTTGGGTCAACCAAACAACTTTTTTTACATTTTCCTATCAAACTCACTTTCCAACTATTTTCCTATCAATTACATTTCCCTAGTAAAAAAAAAATTCTCCCGAACCAAACACTACCTAAAGAAAGTTCTAGATCATTGATCATTTAACTTCCAAAACAAACACCAAGGTAATACAGCCTCATACATTGTAGAGCTAAATCAGCTATTGAATATATTATTATAGGCAATGCACCAAATAATAATAATAATAATAATAATAATAATAATAATAATAATAATAATAAAAAATCTTGCGTTCAACTAAAAGTATGAAAATCATCCAATCACTCTTAGTTCAAAGTTCGAACTATCATAAGGCAAGAAAATGTAAGGATGTAAAATATGTGAAGGAAACCAATATCTTTCTTAATGCATGATTTGACTATAACATGCACGGGTCTTTTATAGTAGCTGATACATAGCAACTAACTCAATAACTAATCTGTAACAATAGCAACTTATCTTTAATAACCGCTACTAACTACTTCCGAACTAACTCTCATGGTTACAAACCACAAGCAACTAACTATAAGCAATAGCGGACCTATAAATTTTTTTTAATGTCTGCACATTTATAATAAAAGAATAAAGAATAGTAAAGAACCTTGGGATACACCATCCCAAAAGCTAGCTCAAAGGGTGGGAGTGTCCAAGGCCTTATAAAGGCCACGTTAGTTGAACATACAACCAATGTGGGACTATATTTCTCAACACGCCCCTCACACAATAGCCCTTTGGGCTTGAAGTGTGAATATTGCACAGACCCAATTTTTGGTTTACCTTTTTGTGCTTTTTTATTCCACTTTAAAGTGGGGGACGGATAGGATCGAACTTGTGACTTTTTAGCTCTGATACTATGTAAAGAACCTATCCAAGGTTCTTTACATGGTATCAGAGCCACACTGACCCCCGCTTTAAAAAAGTGGAATTAAAATAAATAAATAAAAAGCACAAAAAGGTAAACCAAAAATGTGCCTGTGCAATTTCCACCCTTCTAGCCTAAAGGGCTCTTGCGTGAGGGGGCGTGTTGAGATATATAGTCCCACATTGATTGGATGGACAACTAATATGGCCTTTATAAGGCTTTGGACACTCTCACCCCTTGAGCTAGCTTTTGGGGTGGTGTATCCCAAAAATTTAAAGAAAATTTTAAATATATTAAAATACAAAAAAATATATAAAAAAAGAAAACATTAATTTAATATAAAAAAAGTAATCAAGAGTCAACTAAACTGTTACAATACAACATTTTGGGTCATCAACAAAAATTACGGGCCTCAATTTAATCTCTTAGGGAAAAAAAATCTACTTGTGATCCCTCAGAATTCAAAAATAGATCCAGATAATCAAAATCATGATCCTCTGAAATTCAAAAAGACCCACATTAATCCCCAAAAGGACTAACATGGGTTTATTTTGGAATTTAAAGGATCACGGGTCAACTTTTTTTTAAGAGATTAAATTAGATCTATAATTTTTGTTGATGACCCAAAATATATTTTATTTTATTTTTTTTCAAAAAATTTGTGTGTGCACTTGCACTCACCTACGTCCGCGAGTGACTATAAGCATGAAACAGAACACACCTACACTTAACAAAATGTGAATGAGAAAACTCAAGAGCCTGCAATCACCATCTGCATTGCACATTTGTAGCAATCTATGCTGCTATGTTTCTTTTTTCTTTTTCTTTTTTCTTGAGAAATAAGTGACGGTCTTGTTCTACTTCTTTTGATATCACGAAAGGAAGAGGGACACATTTTCTGGCTTTAATTAAGCCAAAGCAGCAACTATTACACTCGGACACTAGATGAACTTAGCAAAATTCCAATAAAGGAAAGTCAAAATTTCCCCAGAATCTGCTATTAATCGAATAAAATTTGTGATGTTTTATGTCTATGTGGTTTATTAAATTAATATTACACATCCTATATGGGTTAGAATTTTTATTTAATAATTTTGCTGCATTGTTAAAAAAGTAATTTTTATAATGATTTTTTTTTGTTAAGAAATGACAACAAATTTTGTGTAAAAGAAAAGCCCTATAAATCTCTAAAATATTTTATGTTGTAGTTCAAAATTTTAGTAATATTTCCGTAAATTTAAGATTTCTACAAAGTATGTATTTACAAAGGTAGTCCAAAACCCATGATAAGATATAGAGAGGGTAGTGTAATACATTATTAACCAGTTCTCAAATTAAAGCACTTGCTTCTATATCATTAATTACAAACTCATCAACCATTTCAATTACTCTGATCAGGTATAGAAAATTATATGATTAACTATTTATTTAACTGAATTAACATTTCAGCACGATTTGAATTATAATTAGCTTAGCTCACCTTTTTTTGTTTGTTTAATAATGACTTTGCATTGTTGAAAAACAATTTTTACAACATTTTATTTTGTGTGAAAAATTACAATATATTTTGTGTGAAAAATATATTTTTCACACAAAATAAAATGTATAAATTTGTAATATTTTATGTTTAGATCAAGTTTTGACTACTGTTTCTGAAAACTTTTGGTTTTTTTTTTAGAGTACATAACTTTTAGTGTCTTTAAGGATTAGTTTCAAATTGAACAAACTTGAGAAGTAAATGTGGCTCTTAATCTTTTTTTATTATCTTTTACTCTTTAAAGAATTTTATGAGCTAAAAGAAACTTGGACGAATTGAAGATTCAAAAATAAGATCTAAGTTAAATGGCTATTAGAGTTGGATTGTAGAACATAGGAAGTAAGGAAAAGGATAGAATCGAGAATGTTCTAAGACATAAATTCTCACACCTAAACAAAATACAACCATATGCATATATGGTGAACAATAATGTTAAGAGTGTTAGTGTTAATAGTGTAGAAGTCTCACATTGAGTGTGTCTCTTTGTATTCTTCAATTGGTTTGCTACATAATAGCACCAATGTTGTGTAGTTTAATACAACAAGGATTACTATCATTTCCTCTTGTATCTATAATATTCAACATTGTATCAAGAGCCTAACAAGTGGAATCTTAATCTGTTTAACTTAGTTCTATTTTTCATAATTTCAATATGGTTATAGAGAGATATCACCCTCCTTGAGGGATTCCCGTTGCTATTTCTTTTTTGGGTTTTTCTTAGTATGCTCTGTGACTGCAGCTTAGACTGATCTGTCACATCAGAAAAGAATGATCCTTGGGAAGTTGTTGGGTTGACCACCATTGTCGTTGACTGACCACCGTTGACAGCCGTCTCCAGCGACTTTTCCGGTGACTTTTCCGATGACTTTTCTGCGACTTTTTCGGCGATCCACCACCGTCTCCGACGACTTTTCTGACGACCCACCGCCGTCTCCGGTGACTTTTCCGATTCCGCGAAGCTTTGTTTTTCTTTAATCTTCTTTCTTCCCAAGATGGAGTATTTATACTATTCATCATCCATCTTGAGGGGGAGCACTGTCCAAGTTGCTGATATTGTCTCCGCTGATGATAATTCTGGCACTGTTTAGAAGTTCCTCTTAAGGGGGAGCACTGTCCATGTTGTTGATGGTCATTCCAGCACAATTGTCTTTGCCGATGATAATTACGGCACTGTTTAGAAGTTCCTCTTGGGGGAGCACTGTCCATGTTGCTGATGGTCATTCCTGCACAATTGTCTTTGCCGATGATAATTCCGGCACTGTTTAGAAGTTCCTCTTGAGGGGAGCACTCTCCATGTTGTTGATGGTCATTCCAGCACAATTGTCTTTGCCGATGATAATTCCGACACTGTTTAGAAGTTCCTCTTGAGGGGGAGCACTGTCCATGTTGTTGATGGTCATTGGAGCACAATTGTCTTTGCCGATGATAATTCCGGCACTGTTTAGAAGTTCCTCTTGAAGGGGAGCGTCGTCCATGTTGCTGATGGTCATTCCAGCAAAATTGTCTTTGCTGATGATCATTCCGACATCTTCCATGTTGATGTTCATTTCGACGCCATTTTTAGCACATTGTTGATTTTTGGTTTCTCATTTAGGAGATTTATTTTGATGTTATGTTACTTGGTCTTTCTTGTAATAAGCTTGTAGCATAGTCAAGGGGAAACCACGGCTGCTCACAAACTGTTAAATGAAATGTCTGAGAGGGATCTTGATGCTGATGTCCTGGTTAGCTCAGTTGTCTTTGCCGATGATAATTCTGGCACCATCCATGCTCTGATGTCCATTCCAGCACTGTCTCTTTATCAGCTCTTCACACTGATGGTCATTCCAGTTGATTTGTTGTACTTAGTCATTTCATTTCGTTGATGTAGAATTGTTGTTTTTGGTTCCTAATGGGAGTATTATTTATGTATCAAGCTTGTAGCATATGATCTATATGCTACAGCTTGAGGGGGAGTGTTAAGAGGGGAATGTTAAGAGTGTTAGTGTTAATAGTGTAGAAGTCTCACATTGAGTGTGTCTCTTTGTATTCTTCAATTGGTTTGCTATATAATAGCACCAATGTTGTGTAGTTTAATATAACAAGGATTACTATCATTTCCTCTTGTATCTATAATATTCAACAAATAATATCACCCTTTATTTCATGTTTTTGAAACCTTTGGGAAATAAGAAGAGCAAGAGAAAATACAGAGAATGAAAGCAACAACATCAAGATTCATTAGCAACTTTTCATTCGTTCTCCGTCCTCAGTAAAACATGAATTTTACAAACTAGTTATAAGAAAATTATCTGTTTGAAGAGGTAGAAGGTGGAGTCAACTTTTGGAGATTTATGACACTGCTTGGAATGTTATTGACAAAATGTCTTCTAACATGAGCTCGAATTATCCCTCCTTCATGCCAGAACAGGATGCGAGGTGGTCGCATGGAAGGACATGGAATTCTCTGCTTCGAATGTTGTTGAAAACATATCTTCTTAAAAGAGCTTCAACTCTGGCTTTTTTATGGTTGTTAATAAGATCCTTGTCGAGAAGGGTCTTCAAGTCTACCCCTTTGGAAAATGCAGCACATGCTATGGCTATATTAGAGAGAATAAGCAATAGGAAGAGGGAGCTTGAGTCCGCGAGGATTTTAGAGGCCGTGATAGATAACATAGGCTTGTCACTAATCCACTTTTTGCTGTGTGAATTTGAGGGAAATATTGGTTTCAGTTTGAATTTATAGACCAATGGATCATATGGGAAAATGTCAAAATTGTTGTAATGTAACAGAAACCTTGGTTGTAAGGAAATAAAAGATACAACTGCCAATATCGATGTTAGCGATTATAGTCTGGAAAAGGAAAAGAAAAGGAATTTACTAAAAAACAAATTAAGTTTACCAAATTAAATATAGAAGATTTTATAGAGAATTAAAAAAGTTAGTAATAAATTAAAAATGTATTGCTTATATAGAAAATAGTATATAGAAATTGTATTAAAAAGTAAATAAATCAATAAAATCTTATACATAGAATAAATAATAAAACTATAGAAAATTTTATCAAAAAGTAAGGAAAAAACAAATTTTAAGAAGAAATCAAATACAAAATAACTTATGTAAAGTGTAAGTGTATTAATAAAATGGGTGGATTCGATCCAAATAACTTGGCTGTCATGCACACCTTAAAGTTTCAGGAAGTAATTTTCCAGGAATATGCTATTTATCGAATAAAATCTGTGCAGTCTATAGAATTAATAATACAAATCCTACATGGATTACAATTTTTCTTTAATAATTTTGTTGCATTGTTAAAAAGAAATTTTTATAATGATTTTTTTTTTTGGTTAAAAAATGACAATAAATTTTGTGTAAAAGAAAAGTCATATACAATTTTAACATATATTTTTATGTTAAAATTCAAAATTTTACTAATATTTTCATCAATTTAGGAAATATTATTTTATTTACAAAGCTAGTCCACAACCCGTTATAAGAGATAGAGAGGGTAGAGTTATACATTATTAACCAATTCTCAAATTAAAGAGTTGCTTATATATCATTAGTTACGAACTCATCAACCATTTCAATTACTTTGATAAGATACAGAAAACGATATGATTAACTATTTATTTAACTGAATTAACATTTCAGCATATGATTTGAATCATAATTAACTTAGAGTTGTTTAATAATGACTTTGCATTGTTGAAAAGCAATTTTTACAGCAGCAATTTTTTTGAGTGAAAAATTACTATATATTTTGTGTTAAAAATAAAGAGAAAAAATGTGTATCATCTTAAAAGACATAAAGTTGTGTCATTTTAAGTGAGAGAAAGAAATAAATTATAGAAGAGAGAGTGAGAGGAAAAAGTTTTAAAGATATGAATCTTACCTATTTGTGTGAGAGTGAAAGGATGTAAGGTGTGTCATTCAAAATGACACACCTTTTTCCCAAAAAATAAAGCGTATAACCTTGTAATATTTATGTTAAGTTAAAGTTTTGACTAATGTGTCAGAAAACTTTTGGTTTTTTTTTTTTTTAGTACATGACTTTTTGTTTCTTTTAGGATTGGTTTCAAGTTGAACAAACTTCAAAAGTGCATGTAGCTCTTAATTTTTTTATTATTATCCTTTACTCTTTAAAGAGTTTTATGAGCTAAAAGCAATCTAGACGAATTGAAGATTCAAAAATAAGATCTAAGTTAAATGGCTATTATAATTGGTTGTAAAAAATAGGAAGTAAAGGAAAAGGATAGAACCGAGAATGTTCTAAGACCGAAATTCTCACACCGAAACAAAATATAACCATATGCATATATGCAAAACAATAATATCACCCTTTATTTCTTGTTTTGAAACCAAACTTTGGGAAATAAGAAGAGCCAGAGAAAATACAGAAAATGAAAGCAGCCAATTATCGCATCACATCAAGATTCAATTGCAGTTTTTCATTCCTTCTTTGTCCTCAATAAAACAGGAATCTATTATGATGTTTGTTTGAAATATCAGCATAAAATTTTGATGGAGGACGTTGTTTGTAAGATCCATTTTAAGGGGCTGAAGGTTGAGTCAACTTTTGGAGAATGACACTGCTTGGGGCATGAGCTCGAATTATCACTCCTTCATGGCCCTTGTGGTTGAGGATCTTCATGTCTACACTTGAAGGGCCTATGTCAGGAGAGGGTGACGGACACATGTTGATATTGTGGTCGCATGATGGGCTAGAAGGTGGAACTGACCCTCTGGGGAGGACATGGAACTCTCTGCTTAGAATGTTATTGAAAACATATCTTCTTAAAGGAGCTTCAACTCTGTCTTTTTTATGGTTGTTAATAAGATCCTTGTGGAGAAGGGTCTTCATGTCTACACTTTTGTAAAATGCAGCATATGCTATGGCTATATTAGAGAGAATAAGCAATAGCAAGAGGTAGCTTGAGCGCACGAGGATTTTAGAAGCCATGATAGATAACAGGCTTTTTTGCTATGTGAATCTGAGGGAAACATTGGTTTCAGCTTGAATTTATAGACTGATGGACATGGGAAAATGTCAAAATTGTTGTAGTGTAACAGAAACCTCTGTTGTAACTTTTAAGGAAATAATAGATACAACTGCCAATATCGATGTCAGCACAAAATTATTGTCTTGAAAAGGAAAAATATACTAAAAAACAAATAAAGTAACCAAATTGTGTATAGAAGATCTTACGGAGAAGTAAAAAAGTTAATAATAATTAAAAATGTATTGCTTTTATAGAAAATCGTACATAGAAATTGTATTAAAAAGTAAATAAATCAATAAAAATGTTATACATAGAATAAATAATAAAACTATAGCAAATTTTGTCAAAAAGTAAAAAAAAAAAAAAAAAAAAAAAAAAAATTCAAGAAGAAATCAAATACAAAATAATTCATGTAAAGTGTAAGTGTATTAAAATGGGTGGATTTGGTCCAAATAACTTAGCAAATTACACATCCTAAGTTTAGAAAAATAAAATAAAAAAAGGTTTTTACCTTAATTAACTATTTTAATTATTAAATTTCTAATTTTAGGGTTAACTAAATATTACTTTAAAATGAATATTTAGGTGATAGGGTACTCCACAAGAAGAAAAAAAGTATCCCTAATGAAATATGGAAAGGTAGAAAGTCTGTCTTGAATTATTTTAAAGTGTGGGGGTGTTTGGCTATGGTTGTGATCCCCAAACCAAAAAAGGTTAATATCATATTAAAGATAGTGGACTGTGTGTTTATTGGATAAGCACTTAAGAGTAATGCATATCGGTTTCTGACATGTTAATACAATTATAAAATCGAGAGACAGTTCGTTGTTCAAGAATATATTTTCGTATAACAAGAAAGGTATGTTAACGAATAATAATAATAATAATGATAATAATGAGTACGATGAGGAGAGATTCTGGAAATCACAAGTAGCGACAATCTTGTGGAGGAATAACATAAACGTAGAAAGAGATGAAGAACAACAACGTCTTTTGAGCTTGATTTTATGTCATGTTTGTTGGAAAATGAGCCTCGTGCGTACAAAGAGGTTATCAATAAAATCCATTTTGTTTAATCATACCTAGGAATTGGTAGACCTTTCTCCTAACAATAAGCCATTAGGAAGCAAATGGATTTCCAAAATGAAGATGAAGAAAAATGACACTATTGATAAATATAAAGCGAAGCTTGTAGTAAAAGGCTACACACAACGGGAAAGTCTTGATTACCCCCATACCTATCTAACATGTTACATGAATTACATAAATAAGGATGTTAATTACCTTAGTAATATTGAATGGGTTAGAAATACACCAAATGGATGTGAACACGGGCTTCTTGAATGACGAATTGGAAGAACACATTTATTTAGAACAACCTGAAGGGTCTGTTGTCCCTTGAAAAAAAGGAAATTCTTTTGATTAATTAAGTCACTTGATGGCCTTAAACAAGCTCCAAAATAATAGCATGCAAAATTCGATGCAATAATGTTGTCGAATGGTTTTAGGATGAATGAATGTGATAAATGTGTGTATGTTAAGAACATTACTAAGGGATATGTTGTTGGATATGACTCATACTTCGCATGCTGATGACGGCCCTTGTTGGCGGCAGAAAGGCAATTGCTCTTGGTACGTCTGACCTTGGGTTATGCTATGAAGGCGCGAATGGCTCAACGGGACATACATTAGTAGAGCTGAGATGCTTTGTGGATGCTGATTGGGGCTATGACATTGATAGTAGAAGATCTACAAATGGATATGTTGTTTCCTCATTCGGTAGAACTATCAATTGGATGAGTAAATGGCAGAGCACGATTGCTTTATCTACTACAAAGGCTGAGTACATAGCCTTGACACGTGTTATCAAGGAGGCTATTTGGTTGTGGAGGTTGTGCAAAGAGCTTAGCTTTGCACTAGGAGAGGTGACAATTGGGTGTGATAGTCAGAGTGCCATTTTCTTGTCTAAGAACCCTGGTTATCATGCAAGGACCAAGCATATCGGCATACAGTACCATTTCATTAGAGAGAAGGTTGAAGACAAGGTTGTATTGTTGGAGAAGGTTGACATAAAGGTCAACAATGCTGATTTTCTAACCAAGGCAATGACTTCAAAGAAGTTTGAATTGTGTACAACTGTATTGAGACTGAAGAAGTATGTGAAGCATTCACCTAGAGGGAGAATATTGGGTATGACTCACACCTTGCATTCAGATAAGGACCTTTATTGGTGGGGTTAGCGAAAGGCAACTGGGGGTTTAGGGGGGCAGCGCCCTCGGCCTCGTAGAGGCCTGATACTGTTATGGGCCTCTGACATATTATAATTTTCTTTTACTTGGTAGTTTAGGCTTAGACTCATAAATAGCTGCTGTTAGGATTTTTTAAATCCTATTTATATTCTATTGTAAACTGAAAGACTTGTAACGAGTAACAATGAGGTAAATATAGTACATATAAGTTGTACATAGCCTACAATGGATATTTTTTGTTCCAAAAGAAGCTTTGATTTTGGTTTATTAGAAGCCTCAACAACCATATGGAAAGTGTGAGCGATGGCATGTACACCACATAATCCTGGGTAAAAAGAACAAGAAGATTCCCTTAAGAAAGTTCTAGATCAATCATCTTTGGCAATGTAGTAAAATAAATAATAATAGTAAAATAAATAATAATATTAATAATAATAATAATGAAAAATTATTTATCTTTATAAAAGACTGTCATTTTAGTTAAAACTAATATATTTTTATTTAAAATTTAAATTAATAAAATCACCCATTTTCTCTCTCATGATTTCCTTTGAGAATCTTTTTGTCTCGTTTAAAATGACACAATTTTATATCCTTATAAAAGACAAACACTAATCTTAATAATAATAATAATAGTAATAATAAATCTTATGTTCAACTAAAAATATGAAATCCATCCAATATCATCACTCTTAATTCAAACTTTCATAAGGCAAGAAAATCTGTTGGAAACGAGTTCCTGGAAGAAAGTAAAATGATATATTTCATAATGCATGGTTTGACTATTAAATGGACTTGGTCTTTTATAGGAGCTGATACACAACAACAAACTAAGTAACTAATCTATTGATTATCAGAGCATGAAAGCCATGGAAAACAGAAAACGAAGAAGAAGAAATAATTTGCATTGTATTCAAAATTGTCTCAACTGAATTACACATGAAAGGTGATACTCAAAATATAAAAAAGAGAAAAAAACTCTAACAGAATTAGAGTGCTCATCTTGTGCTATACCCGTAAGTAGTGCAAGGTTGTTAGCAACCAAAAGTATGAGCTGACATAAAACAGAAATAAAGAAAAATACTATTAATAAGAAATAAGCATGACACCATGATGTGCTAAAACTCCCCCTCAAGATGGAGCTAGAGTGTATATTGAGCACTCCCATCTTGGAAAGAAGTGAAAAAAATAAACCAGGAGATAATGCTTTAGTCAGTATATCCGCAAGTTGTTGGGCAGATGGAACAACAAATGTTTGAAGCCGTCCTTTGATGATTTGCTCCCTCACAATGTGGCAGTCAATATCAATGTGTTTGGTGCGCTCATGAAAGACCGGATTGGCAGCGATATGGAGAGCAGCCTGATTATCACAAAAGAGATGGGCAGGTGTAGGATGTGGCACATGTAAATCTTTCAGCAACATAAATAGCCAGAGAAGTTCACAAGTAACATTGGCCATAGACCTGTATTCGGCCTCAGCAGAAGAACGAGAGACGGTACTCTGTTTCTTTGATTTCCAAGATATAAGCAAATCTCCCAAAAATATGCAATAACTAGTGACAGACCTCCTACTATCAGGGCATGTAGCCCAATCAGAATCAGAGAAGGCATTTAGTTGAACAGATGAATTGGCAGAAAATAAAAGACCTTGTCCAGCAGTGCATTTCAGGTAAGCAAGTTTGCGTTGTACAACCAACATGTGGGTAACCCGAGGTGCTGACATGTATTGGCTGAGTTTATTAACAGCAAAGGACAGATCAGGGCGTGTGATTGTCAAATAGAGCAGCTTGCCAATTATGCGTCTGTAAGAAGTAGGGTCAGAAAGGAGCTCTCCAGAATCAGAAGATAGTTTTAAGTTGGCTTCCATTGGAGTTGATTGAGGCTTGCAACCAAGGGAACCAGAATCTTGCAGAATGTTGAGAACATATTGACGTTGACTCAAAAAAATGCCACGGTGAGATCTAGCCACCTCAAGTCCCAAAAAATATTTGAGGGCACCAAGATTCTTCAAATGAAACTTGTTGTTCATAGAGTCAGTCAAAGTATGCAAAACAGCAGAATCATTAGAAGCAAGGAGTATATCATCAACATAAACCAATATAGCAACAAAATAAGATTCTGTAAACATGGTAAAGAAAGAATGATCCGAAGTAGACTGCTGGAAACCAATTGAAGTTAAGGTGCTGGACAGTTTTGAGAACCATTGTCTGGAGGATTGTTTAAGTCCATAAAGCGATTTCTGGAGTCTACATACTGCATTGGGAGGAAGAGACTCCCCCTGTTGAGTATAACCCGAAGGCAAAGACATATACACCTCCTCAATGAGGTCACCATGCAAAAAAGCATTATTAACGTCCAATTGGATCAAATGCCAATTAAAAATGGCAGCAAGAGAGGATAACTCGGACAGTTGTAATTTTAGCAACCGGAGAGAAAGTTTCCAAGAAATCTATACCCTCCTGCTGAGAATATCCTTTAGCCACTAAGCGGGCTTTATACCTTTCAAGAGTGCCATTGGAGTTATATTTCACCCTATATACCCATTTGCAACCAATGGGCTTCTTACCATCAGGAAGAGAAACGATTTTCGAAGTGTTATTGTGCTCCAAAGCAGTGATTTCATCAGCCATAGCAGCACACCATTTAGGGAGTTGGGATGCCTCCGAATATGTGGAAGGCTCAAAATGGGAAGACAGTGCATTAACAAAAGCATGATGTGGTGGAGAAAGCTTGGTATAAGAAAGAAAATTAGTGATGGGATGGGCTGTGGATGTGCAAACATAGTCCAATAAGTGAGGAGGTGGTTTTCTGATTCGGGCAGTGAGGGGTGGGTGAGATAAGGCAGCTTCAGTGGTATGTACTGTAGTGGAAGAAGGAATAGGAGTTACCAATGGTGAAGCAGAAGCAAAAGGGAAAATAGATTCATGAAAAACAACACCCCTAGACACAACTATTCGGTTGGTGGCCAGATCAAGTAACTTATATCCTTTGAAACCAGAAGGATAACTAAGGAAAACAGCTGGAAGAGCACGAGCAGAAAACTTGTGCCGTCCACGAAGAAGGGTGGAAGGATAGCAAAGGCAACGAAAAACCTTGAGATGTGAGTAAGTGGGAACCTTGTGGGAAAGTAATTCAAAAGGAGTTTTGTTTTGCAGAAGTGGAGAAGGAGTGCGATTGATAAGATATGCAGCTGTTTGAACACAATTAGTCTAATAGGAAAGAGGGACCTGGGATTGGAAATGCAGAGCTCGAGCAACATTTAAAAGATGCTGGTGTTTTCGTTCCACAACAGAATTCTGTTGTGGTCTTTCCACACATGAATGAAAAACTTGAATGCCTTTGGTTACAAAAAAAGCAGATAAGCCAAATTCAGGGGCATTATCACAACGAATAGCTATAATGGATTTTTTATATTGAGTAAAAATCAAAGAATTAAATTGAGGAAAGATAACAGAAAATTCATTTTTATTGTGAAGAAAATAAATCCATGTGAACCGAGATGCATCATCAACAATAGTTAGGAAATAACGAAAACCATCCACAGAAATTAGGTTAAAAGGGCCCCAAATATCACAATGCAACAAATCAAAAGTAGAAGAGGAAAGTTGAGGATTCAAAATAAAAGACAATCTCTTATGTTTTGCTAGTGGACAGATATTACAATGGAAGGAGGAACATGCAGTATCATTAAAAGATAAAGTATTCTTTAAACAATGCAAAACAGGAAAAGAGAGATGGCCTAGCCTAGAATGCCATAAACTAAAAGAATGCATCGAAACATTTAAGCAGAGGGATGGGGAAACATGATCACTGGGAAAAAGAGATGTAGCATCCAAAACATAGAGGTCACCGAGTCTGTTAGCAATCCCAATCGTCTTCTGAGAGACGCGGTCCTGAAGAGAACAATGAGAAGCAAAAAAATTAGCAGTGATGGAAGAGTCACGCGTGAGAGCACTAACAGAAAGAAGATTGAAAGAAAACGACTCAACAAGCAAAACATCTTGAAGAATCAGTGAAGAAGAGAGAGTAATTGAACCCTTAGAATTAATTGAAATACATGAACCAGTGGGTAAAGATACGGTTGAATTAAAAGGGGAAAGAGGAGAAGTAAATGAAAGAGGGGAGAAAGCAACATGATGTGTTGCCCCCGTATCAATAACCCACGAAGAAGAAGGTAGGGAAGAGGAATACTTACCACTGAAGCTGGCAATGGTGGAGAAGCGGAGTCCGTCGGTGGTGAAGAAGAGTATGAAGGTGAGGACGGTGATGTAGGGTTCGAATGCAGGAGGGTTAAAAGTTGAGTGTACTGAGAATGGGTCAATTGGGGAAATGAAGAATTAGGGTCATTGGGCCTGGGTGAGGGACCGGTAAATGCCAAATTGGTTTGGGCCGAAACAGGTGAAGGTGGTTTAGGGAATATGGGCTTATAGCCCGGTGGAAACCCATGGATTTTAAAACATTTTTCCTTGGTATGACCAGAAACATTGCAATGTGTACAAAATGGACGGTTGCGGCGAGGAGCGGAGACGGTGGCTGCCATGAGATGAGTCCCTGTTGGAGCAGCACCAAGAACACCAGGAGTAGTAATAGCGTTCATCAAAGGAGTCTCAGGATAGGTAGGCATTGTGGTAGAGATTTGCCTCTGTCTTTCTTCTTACAGAATCAATGAGAAAACCTTGGATAAATTGGGTAAAGGCTCCATCAGTAAAACTTGAGCACGGATGGAAGAAAAAGATTCATTAAGCTGTGGAGAAATACATCAGGTTGTCCGCAATATCCTTCGAGACAGAATTAAGAATCCATGAAGTGACCATGGAGTTGCATCGAGTCCAAGAAGAAAAAAGAAGATCATCAGCAGTGGGTTGAAGAAGAGAACCATCAACAAATGACAATTTGTTCTTAGCCGTTAAGGCAAGAAACATGGATCGGCGCCAAGAATTATAATTAGGGCCAAGCAGAGAATGAGGAACGAGAATAATGCCTGGATGATCGGCATTTGTAAGGTGGTAGGGACTAGAAACATCCTTCATGATAGGAGAAAGATGAACAGCAGAAGAAGAAGCAGAGCTAGCAGCGGGTGGAGGACGATTAGTGTTACCACGCGCCATGAAAGAAGAGAAAACTAAAAAATATCATCTGATACCATATTGATTATCAGAGCATGAAAGCCATGGAAAACAGAGAACGAAGAAGAAGAAATAATTTGCATTGTATTCAAAATTGTCTCAACTGAATTACACATGAAAGGTGATACTCAAAATATAACAAAAAGAAAAAAACGTTAACAGAATTAGAGTGCTCATCTTGTGCTATACCCGTAAGTAGTGCAAGGTTGTTAGCAACCAAAAGTATGAGCTGGCATAAAACAGAAATAAAGAAAAATACTATTAATAAGAAATAAGCATGACACCATGATGTGCTAAAATAATCTGTAACAATAGCAACTGATCTTTAACAACAGCTACTAACTACTTCCTAACTAACTCTTATGGTAACAACCATAAGCAACTAACTATAAGCATGAAATAGTACACACCTACAAGTAAAAAAATGTGAAAGATAAAACTCAAGAGCCTCCAATCACCATCTTCATTGTACATTCGTAGCAATCTCTGCTGTAATGTTTCTTTCTTTCTTTTTCTTTTTTTTTTAGAAATTAGTGACTGAAAGGATATCTGGTCCTATTGGGCCAACTGGGCCTATAACTAACTGTAGTTATTATGTTTTAGTTATCTTAATAGTACATCATAGTATATATAATGTAATCCTTCCTCTGTATCGATAACAATTACAAAGAAATCAATATACAGAAGTTATTCAGTTTTCAAGATTCTCTTCTTTCTACGTCAAGATTCTGATAACTTTCATGGTATCAAAGCTCATGATCCATGGAGACTGAAAAGTGCAACTCTGTTCAAACTTTCACCAACCCAGTGTCGTTAAAATTGGATGAGGACAACTTCTTTCCATGGAAACAACAAGCCTTGGCAACGATCAAAGGATACAATCTGACCAGATTTATTACTCGTGAAATTCAAAGCTCTGCTGAAAAGGCTTCAAACGAGGCACAACAAGATGCAGAAAAGGCAAGCATAGCTGAAAAGGCGATCACAACGACTACAGCTGAAAATATTCTATTGATGTTCAACAAGATCAACTTCTCCTATCATGACTTCTTTCATCTATGTCAGAAACAATTTACACTCGCATGGTAGATTGCTTGAGTTCTTTCCAAGTTTGGAAGAAGCTAGAAGAGTTCTTTGCCTCGCAAACAAGAGCAAGAATTAAACAACTAAAGACACATCTTGTAAGGACCTGCACCGTTAATTAAGGAAACTAATTAAATAAATATGAGAATTAGGAAATAATTTCATAATTGACCCTAATAATTATGACAAGACTTAAATAATTATAGAAAGTAATTAATATTGATGAAAGTCGCTTTACTGATGAAAAGTGCAGATATCGGTTCTGCTACTCGGTATAAATGCGTACCGATGAAGTATCCCAGAAAATTATAATAAGTGTGGGAATATTCTTAGAATAATATACAGGACTTGTAAAACAAGTTTCAAATTAAAATAATGAGAACTGGTGCCAGAACTGATACTGGCTTTGTAAAAGCGCGTACCAGAAAGGTGCTGCGAAAAATGAAATAAAAATATGACAAATTTAGAAAAATGAGTAGTTTCAGAATCCTAAGCTTGGGATTAAGATGCTAAGCGTAGCTATTAGCGATAATACAGTGCGATTAAGACTTAAGTGGGCTATATAAGGACCCTTGCACATGATCCTAGGTCAGCCACCCTCACTTCTACGTGGGATTTTCTGAGTTCTGTGTGCAGAAACCTTGCCACCTTCTCCTCTTCATTTTGGGTGAACCAAGTGAGCACTTTTCTTCTTTCCTCCTCACCAAAACACCATAGCTTGGTATGAGTGAGTCTTGTGAGGTTGTGGGTTGTTCTTGGCTGAGTTGTAGCCTCTGGTTGTGAGTGTGGAGGTGCAGAGTTTGAGAGTTGAGTTGAAGGAGCTTTGTTCTAACATTTTGAGCTCCAAGGAGTGATCTTTGGTGAGAAAGAACTCACCTTTGATTACCATTTTTGTGGCTTGGCAAAGTAAGATTGTTGAGGCTTCTTAGAGAGCTCCAATAGCACCTCTAGCTTCTGTTTTGAAGCCTTGGGTATGTTTCTTAACTTGATCATGAGTTTTCTTTGGTTAAAGATTGAGTCTTGGCATGTTGATGAGTTAAATGAAAAACCAACCAGTATATGAACTTATATGTGCCTAAAAATGAAGTTTGAGACGTATGATAATGGTAAAAGTTGGACCTTTGAGTGATATCTTCGCAAAAATGCAGAGCTGCATTCTGTCGTGAAATATTCGAATATGATATCCAGATATGATATCCGGATATGGGTCTTGAGGTATCCGAATATGGATATCCGGATATGATATCCGGATACTGATATCCGGATATGATATCTGGATACTGATATCCGGATATGGCCCCGACATATATCCGGATATTCTGGGAATTTTGTGACAGTGTCTGTACTGTTCATACAGAACTGTGTTTGGGGTTTGTGGACCCTAGATTGATGAAGTTGAACTTCTGTAATGGATATCTAAGTAAGAATCTAAGTGATTAAGGACTTATGGCTTTCTAAGAAGCCTTAAGACATGAAACGTAAAAGATAGGCGTTGTCTTTATGTCATATGTTTGTACGTTTGAATATTGATATGATTGCTGGTCCAAAACAGATTGTGATTCTGTTGTGTTTGGGCTTTGAGCTTGTGTGGACTCTTGGCTTGGATAGCTAGCTTGCAAGGTAAGCTTTCGTGTCCTCAGTTTAGGCATTGTTTGTTCCACCATATCCCATGGGAGGATGGTTTATATGCATGATGTGTTTTCATGTACTGTTTTATTGAAATACTATTGAGCTATTAAGTGAAAATGCTTATGATATGTATGGTGTTTCGCCTAGACAAGAAGCCATGGGGTGGTCCTGTGGGAGGGTACAACATGGGCGTGTACAGTGTGGGTAATAGACGTATTCCTGACCTTCTCTGATCAGTAGAATAGTTATAACACACATGACATGATTATCTGCTGCATTGCACTGGTTTTGAAACTTATACTGTTTAACTGCTTTTGAAACTTATATTGCACATGTAAGTGAGTTTGGGGTGGAAGATCTTTGAGGACCCCTTGTCTTACATAGATTTCTGTTTAGAGATCTTACCCCACGTTTGGGGCACATATTTCAGGTTCAGGTAATGCGGGGGTTGAGACCTCTAGCGGCAGGAGGCCGGAGCTTAGCTGATATTGCTGTTTATATGATGATATGTTTGGATGCTGGATTATATTTGCTGATGATATGCTATTAACTTGTTATTATTATGTTGTTGTTGTTGAGACTATGTGTGGCTTTGTTTCCTTATTTGGTGAGCATGGGGATTGTCCATGCCACATTGGTTGACTATGTCTTAGTTTAGATTTGAGTTGTAATAATGTATCAGGATTATGTTCGGGCTATGTGTGGTAGTTCCGTGATTTTAGATACTCATTGTTATTTATATATTGAGGTATTTCTGTTAGCTGTCTATTTGCAATAAACATATATGCAATGTTTTGGAAATGAATTAAGTAATTCAACTTGGCTAAGTATAATGACGTCATAATTGAAAGAAAAAGTTATTCCGCAAATTTTATTAAGCGTGGCTTAATACGATGGCATGTTAACAAATCGGGTATACACGGAGTGTTACATTTGATGGTATCAGAGCACTTTCTAGGGAAAAGCCTGTATGTATTGCAATAACTTAGGATGTTATGTTGCGAGTTTGTCTTATGTGTTTTCTCTGAGAGGGTTTTACTATGATGATGCATGTGTGACCACATTGTGTGGGCCTGATCAACTCATTCTTTGTGTAACTTGTGCAGAGTCATGGTAATTTCTATGAGAAACCGCGAGACGAACGAGGATCAGCCGGATCGTGTCTTGACTGCATTGGCTGAGATGCAGGCGGCTAGACTAGCCGATCAGAAGACCACTAGATTGGCCAGCTTGGCAATGATGGACGCCGTTCGAGAGGCGAACCGGAAGGTCACAGAGGATGTCCTTTAGGCAAACAGACTGGCGAATATGACCATGATGAGGGTCATGTTGGAGGAGATGCGGGCTGGCCGCAATGATGGTCAGTTTCCACCGCCACCACCGCCGCCTCCACCTAGTCTTCAAGATGACAGCCAGAGTCATGTTGAGGGCACTGGTCAACTCACTGGGGTGATGGAACCCTACGTGGAGCCTGCTGAAGTCCGTGATGTGTTAGACCGTTGACTTAATGCTTTCCGCAAGCATAAACCACCTACCTTTGATGGATCTTGTGATCCTATTGCTGCTGCAAGATGGCTACAGGCGTTGGATAAGATCTTTTGGGTCATGCAGTGTATGGATCCGCAAAAGCTGATGTTTACGACGTATATGCTAGCGGGCGATGCGCATGAGTGGTGGATGAACACCTCTCACGCCTATGAGATGCAGGGTCATGTGATGATGTGGCCATTCTTCGAGGACTACTTTTTGGACAGATATTTCCCTTATGATGTGCAGCATACGAAGCAGGAGGAATTTGACAGATTGGTGCAGGGCTTGTTGTCTGTTGACGAGTACCTAGCGAAGTTTAATGAGCTGGTTAAGTTCGCTCACTTTCGGATGGCTATGCCTACTCCGACCTTTTTGGCTGCTAAGTTCCGCAGGGGACTTAGTGAGGAGATTGCAGAGCGTATTGCTGGAGCAGCATCAAGAGATTTTGGTACACTGGTACAATAGTGTAAGGTTATTGAGGATGTCTGCATAGTGAGTAAGGCCAAGAGGGCCAAGATTGCTAAGATGAAGGGAACTGGTAGTTCCACTTCCTGGAAGGACAGGAAGTTTGTTGGTAATGGCAAAAGGAAGCAGTTAGCGGCTAGTCAAGCGCCAAATCAGTTCAAGAGAACTATCACTCAGTGGAGTGCAGCGAGACCTCATACTCCCAGATGCACAGGATGTGGGAAGGTTTATCTGGGACTGTGTGCTACCGGACAGATTATATGTTTCCAGTGTGGCAAGGAGGGCCACTATTCCAGAGAGTGTCCGTCGTCGAAGGCGAGAGCTGCAGCGATTCAAGCAGTTCCGTTACAGATGGTTCCTTTGACTGCTACAGCGGCACGCGTTGTGCCACCAGCCACTGGGCGTGTGTACACTTTAGATCGTCAGCAGTCGGACCGAGCACCGAACCTTGTCAGAGGTACTGTTTCCATTGGTGCATCTGATGTTGATGTATTGTTTGACTCTGGGACTACACATTCATTTATTGCAACCCCGATTTCTGTGGGGCTTGAGTTGCCCATTGTTGTGCTTTCTCCACCGTTGCGGGTGACCACCGCCCCGGAGAAAAGTGTGTTACCTCCACTATTCATCGAGATGTCGTGTTTCAATGGGATGGCCGTGATTTTTCGGTAGATCTGATTGGATTGCTGATGGCTAACTTGGAGATCATCATTGGCATGGATTGGTTATCCAAGAATTGTGTGATGATTGACTGTTGCGCCAAGCGAGTTGTGATGTCTCCGTGTGATGCCACAGCCAGTTCCTCGCCTTTTATTTCATTGTTGCAGGCTAGGAGAGCCTTGAGAGCAGGGGCATTTGGATATGTCATGTTGAGAGGTTTGGTGAGTGGGCCACAGGAGGATATCGTTGGCATTCCTGTTGTGAGGGAATTCCTTGAAGTGTTTCTCGAGGAGATTTCTGAGTTTCTGCCACAGCGGGAGATAGAGTTCTCCATTGACTTGTTGCCTGGTGTGGGGCCTATTTCATTGGCTTCATATCAGATGTCGCCACCAGAGTTAGCTGAGCTGAAGAACCAAATTGAAGATCTTTCGGCGAAAGACTTCATTCGACCGAGTGTGTCTCCACGGGGAGCACCAGTCATCTTTTGAAAAAGAAAGATGGGACAATGCGATTGTGCACCGATTACAGGCAACTGAACAAGGTGACAATCAAGAACAAGTATCCCTTTTCGCATATTGATGATTTGTTGGATCAACTGAAGGGTTATTGTGTGTATTTGAAGATTGATCTCCGGTCCGGATACCATCAGATTCGGGTGAAGCCAGAGGATGTCCTGAAGACCGCATTTCGTTCAAGATACGGTCATTATGAGTATTTGGCGATTCCTTTTGGACTCACCAATGCACCTGCAGTGTTCATGGATTACATGAAAAGGATTTTCCAGCTACCTGGATCAGTTTGTGATTGTCTTCATTGACGATATTTTGATTTACTCTAAGACGAAGGAAGAGCATGCGGAGCACTTGAGAATTGTATTGCAAGTGCTGAAGGAGAAAAAGTTTTATGCTAAACCTTTGAAGTGTGAGTTTTGGCTTAAGTCTGTAAAGTTTCTTGGGCATGTGATTTCTGCTGAGGGAGTGACAGTAGATCCGAACAAGATTGAGGCCGTGTTAGATTGGGAGAGGCCCAAGACAGTTACCGAAGTGAGGAGTTTTCTGTGTTTGGCAGGTTACTACCGGAGGTTCATCAAGGGATTCTCTATGTTGGTTCTGCCAATGACTCGCCTTACCCAGAAGGAGACTCCATTTGTGTGGACTCACGAGTGTGAGAAATGTTTTCAGGAGTTGAAGAAGAGACTGACGACTGCACCTGTGTTGGTCCTTCCTGATCTTGCGGAGGAAGTCGAGCTGTACACCGATGCCTCTGGAAGGAGCTAGGTTGTGTGTTGATGCAGTTGGGCAAAGTGATTGTCTATGCTTCGAGGCAGTTAAAGCCTCATGAGGAGAACTACCCGACTCATGATTTGGAGTTGGCTACTATCGTGTTTGCTTTAAAGATTTGGAGCCATCATCTCTATGGCATGAAGTTTGCCGTGTTCAGTGATCACAAGAGTTTGAAGTATCTGTTCAATCAAAAAGAGCTGAACATGAGACAGAGGAGATGGATGGAATATCTGAAGGACTACGACTTTGAGTTGAAGTACCATCCTGGCAAGGCCAATGTGGTAGCTGATGCTTCGAGTTAGAAATCTGTGAGTCTATCCAGTTTGACTATGGGTGACTACGACATCATTGAGTAGTTTCGAGATCTGACAGTGACCTCCTTGTTTGGGGGTGCACTTCTCGAAATGAAAACCGTGCAAGTTGAAAATGAGCTCTTGGAAAGGATCAAAGAGGCGCAAGTGCAGAGAGAGTGCCTAGATTATGTGAAGAACTAGGACGGTGTGTCTTGGAATGAGGATGGGCTATTGACCTTCCAGAAGAGGATCATGATTCCTCGAGGTCCTTTAACTGTTGAGGTGATGACAGAGGCTCATAAAGGCCAGTTTACTGTCCACCCTGATGCTACAAAGATGTACCAGGACTTGAAGAGGAACTACTGGTGGCTGGGAATGAAGAAGGACATAGCTGTCTATGTGTCCAAGTGCCTGATTTGCCAGAACGTGAAGATAGAACATTTGAAGCCGTCTGGTAAACTTCAACCTCTTGAGATTCCAGAATGGAAATGGGAGAGCATTTCCATGGAGTTCATTATGGGTTTGCCGAAGACTCAGGCTGGTTGTGACTCTATTTGGGTCATTGTGGACAGATTGACGAAGTCTGCCAACTTTCTTCCGGTGAAGGTGAGCTTCACTACTGAACAGTTGGCCAGACAATACGTTCGCGAGATCGTGAAACTTCACGGGGTGCCCGAGAGTATCATCAGTGATAGGGACCCGAAGTTCACATCTCGGTTCTGGGAGGCGCTGCAAGAAGCTTTTGGTACTCAGTTGCGATTGAGTACATCCTATCACCCTCAGACTAACGGACAGACTGAGTGGACCATCCATACATTGGAGGACAAGCTGAGGGCTTGCACTTTGGAGTAGGGTTCAGCATGGGATAGGTACTTGCCATTGGTTGAGTTTTCTTACAACAACTGTTTCCATGCTAGCCTGGGCATGGCACCCTACGAGGCGTTGTATGGTAGGAGGTGTCGGACTCCTACCTGCTAGTCTGAGGTTGGAGATAAGAAGTTGTTTGGTTTGAACTTTGTCCAAGATACTACCCAGCAGATCCAGTTGATTAAAGAAAAGCTGAAGCAGGCGCAGAATCACTAGAAGAGTTACTATAATGTTAAGCATCGTCCACTGGAGTTCAGTGAGGGTGAGCACGTGTTTGTAAGACTTTCACCTGTCACCGGTGTTGGACGGGCCCTCGGAGTGAAGAAGCTGAGCCCGAGATTCATAGGGTCATACCAGATCCTTGGTAGAGTAGAACCTGTTGCCTACCGGCTTGCTTTGCCTCCGAACTTGGCCAACATCCACGATGTGTTTCACGTGTCTCAGCTGTGGAAGTATGTAGCGGATCCTTCGCACGTGGTGCAACCGAATGATGTGGAGGTTCGGAAGAACTTGAAAACTTCCGTCGGACCACTCAAAATTCTCGATCGTGGCAAGAAGCAGCTAAGGAGCAAGGTCATTCCGATGGTCAAAGTGCAGTAGACAGGAAGAAATCCTGAGGAGTGTACTTGGGAGCGAGAGGACAAACTTCTCCGGCAGTACCGTGACTTCCGAGACAGGTATGTTTCTGATTTTGAGGACAAAATCCTTAAAAAGGTGGGGTGAATGCAAGGACCTGCACCGTTAATTAAGGAAACTAATTAAATAAATATGAGAATTAGGAAATAATTCCATAATTATGATAAGGCTTAAATAATTATAGGAAGTAATTAATATTGTTGTAAATCGCTTTTCTGATGCAAAGTGCAGATACCGGTTCTGCTACTCGGTATAAATGGGTACCGCTGAAGTATCCCGAAAAATTATAATAAGTGTGGGAATATTTCTAGAATAATATATAGGACTTGTCAAACAAGTTTCAAGTTAAAATAATGAGAAATTGTGCCAGAATTGATTCTGGCTATATAAAAGCGTATACCAGAAAGGTGCTGTGAAAAATGAAATAAAAATATGAAAAATCTTATAAAAATGAGTAGGTTCAGAATCCTAAGTTTAGGATTAAAATGCTAAGCGCAGCTATAAGCGCTAATACAGTGCGATTAAGACTTAAGTGAGCTATATAAGGACCCTTGCACATGATCCTAGGTCAGCCACCCTCTCTTCTACGTGGGATTTTCTGAGTTTTGTGAGCAGCAACCTTTCCACCTTCTCTCCTCCATTTTGGGTGAACCAAGTGAGCACCTTTCTTCCTTTACTCCTCACCAAAACACCATAGCTTGGTGTGAGTGAGTCTTGTGAGGTTGTGGGTTGTTCTTGGCTGTGTTGTAGCCTCTGGTTGTGAGTGTGGATGTGCTGAGTTTGAGAGTTGAGTTGAAGGAGCTTTGTTCTAACCTTTTGAGCTCCAAGGAGTGTTCTTTGTTGAGAAAGAACCCACCTTTGATTACCATTTTCGTGGCTTGGCAAAGTCAAATTGTTGAGGCTTCTTAGAGAGCTCCAAGAGCACCTCTAGCTTCTGTTTTGAAGCCTAGGGTATGTTTCATAACTTGATCATGAGTTTTCTTTGATTAAAGGTTGAGTCTTCGCATGTTAATGAGTTAAATGAGTAACCAACCAGTATATGAACCTATATATGCCTAAAAATGAAGTCTGAAACGTATGATAATGGTAAAAGTTGGACCTTCGAGTGATATATTCGTGAAAATGCAAAGCTGCATTCTGTCACGAAATATTTGGATATGGGTCTTGAGGTATCTGAATATGGTATGCGGATATGATATCCAGATATGCATATCCGAATATAATATCCAGATACTGATATCCGGATATGGCCCCAACATATATCCGGATATTCTGGGAATTTCGTAACATTGTCTGTACTGTTCATACAGAACTGTGTTTGGGGTTTGTGGACCCTAGATTGATAAAGTTGAACTTCTGTAATGGATATCTAAGTCAGAATCTAAGTGATTAAGGGCTTATGCCTTTGTGAGAAGCCTAAAGACATGAAACGTAAAAGAGAGGCGTTATCTTTATGTCATATGCTTGTATGGTTGAATATTGATATGATTGCTGGTCCAAAATAGATTATGATTCTGCTGTGTTTGGGCTTTGAGCTTGTGTGGACTCTTGGCTTGGATAGCTAGCTTGCAAGGTAAGCTTTCGTGTCCTCAGTTTAGGCATTGTTTGTTCCACCATATCCCAAGGGAGGATGGTTTATATACATGATGTGTTTTCATGTACTGTTTTATTGAAATGCTATTGAGCTATTAAGTGCAAATGCTTATGATATGTATGTGGTGTTTCGCCTAGACAGGAAGCCATGGGGTGGTCCTGTGGGCGGGTACAACATGGGCGTGTACCGTGTGGGTAATAGACGTATTCCTGCACTTCTCTAATCAGTAGAATAGTTATAACACACATGACATGATTATCTGCTGCATTGCACTGGTTTTGGAACTTATAGTGTTTAACTGCTTTTGAAACTTATATTGCACATGTAAGTGAGCTTGGGGTGGAAGATCTTTGAGGACCCCTTGTCTTACTGAGATTTCTGTTTAGAGATCTCACCCCACGTTTGGGGCACATATTTCAGGTTCAGGTAATGCGGGGGTTGAGACCTCTAGCGGCAGGAGGACCAAGCTTAGCTGATGTTGCTGTTTATATGATGATATGTTTGGATGCTGGATTATATCTGCTGATGATATGCTATTAATTTGTTATTATTATGTTGCTGTTGTTGAGACTATGTTTGGCTTTGTTGCTTTATTTGGAGAGCATGAGGATTGTCCATGCCACATTGGTTGACTATGTCTTAGTTTAGATTTGAGTTGTAATAATGTATCAGGATTATGTCCCGGCTACGTATGGTAGTTTCGTGATTTTAGATACTCACCGTTATTCATATATTGATGTTTTTCAATAGGCTGTCTATTTGCAATTTACATACAGGCAATGTTTTGGAAATGAATTAAGTAATTCAACTTGGCTAAGTACAATGACGTCATAATTGAAAGAAAAAGTTATTCCGCAAATTTTATTAAGCGTGGCTTAATACGATGGCATGTTAACAAACCAGGTATACACGAGGTGTTACACATCTCATAAACATAAAAAAGAAAACAAGTGTCTTACAGTACCTGCTGCAGATCAAGAAGATAGTTGATGCATTGGCTGGAACTGAAAGTCAAGAAAGGATGCACCTTGGTCAAACTGTGGTGCACCTACATGAGGGTGAAAAAAAATTTGTCTTTGATGCGGAAGCATAGACAATCTATGCGCCTCATGTAATAGGATCTGCTTGTTAAAAACATGTAGGGTTTAACGTTTATACCTTTTTCACTTGAAGGCATCAAAGAAGATGACTCTCTCTAACGGTAATCGACACAGCTACCTCTTGGTTGCTTCTGAGAAACACTTTCTCCTTGAGTCCTCCTTTCCTTGGAAGCTTGCTAGGCTGAGGCAAGGTGGAGGCTTTCAAGTGTTTAGATTATTTTCTCAAGACTGTAATGTTGTCTTAAGGTTAGGTGAGAGGATCAACAATGGAAGAAGAGATGAAGAAAGAGGGGCGGCCAAGACTAGGGTTTTTAGTCTAGAGAGGCGCTACTTTTCTATCTTAGAAGGAGAGGGGTGCTACTTTGATATTAAATAATTAGGATTTTTCAATACTAATTGAATAACATTACTTAGGCCTAATATCTGCGAATATATGTTGTGTCTTCTTAAGATATTATTTTAATCATGAGGATAGACACCTGATGATTTGACTTCCAACTAAGAATAGACTTGAATGGCTTATATCCATTTATAATCTCTTAGAATCTTCACCAAATCCCTTCATTGTTGCAAAATAAATTTTATTTCAATTCATAATTCAAATAAAATAGTAATAATAAATCTCTATCTAATCTTATTAGATATCGATTTGGATAATTTAAAATTATCCTTAACAACTTAACCTCTTAAATTTTAAATTTGAATTTAAATTTCAAACTTAAATTTAAATTCAATTTTATCCTAGCTCGTAAATTAAAAATTTGAAATTCGAAATTTCAAAATTCAAAATACAAATTTTGAATTGCACCAAAACTTATTTTGGCCAAATCAATTATTTGACTTGCTAGAAATCATGTCCCAATACCCTATTGGGCCCACTAACACATTTGAGCCTATTAGTAGAAAAACTAATCTTTCACTAATAGTCCATATGGGGCACATTATGATATTAGGCTTGGAGTCCAACTCCAACTCAATTACACCTATAGTGTTGAAAAAGACCAATGCCAATTATTGGCCCAAAAATGCTAAATATAAGCAATCAAAAATAACCTAGTGTGTGACCCATTAGGCCTAATTAGTCACTGACATAAATAAACTTGGATCAATTAAACTCCTATAACGGCCTAATTTATCTAATGACCACATAAGACACTAGCAGTGCTCTGCGGCCCCAGAACTAATCAAGTTGATCACGTGATATACCTTTCTAATTTGGATACCATGCTTGTATCATCCTTCACATTGTCATTCACATTTAGTCGAGAGCTAGGATAGAGTATCATCTCTCTTGATTGACTAAATATAGCTTTTCACAAAACTAGGAATATTCTTCTATTGTCTCTAAGATGGATCATGACTCCTCATGATCTCTTACTATGCATAGATTTTGGAGTCAAATAGAAGTCATCCAAGCCCTACCGGTCGTATGAACGACTAATCTCTTGTAGGGGATTGTGGATCCTTTCGGCATGTTCATCTACACTCATGTATTCAATTTATACCCAAGAGTACATTGTTCTCCCCTTTTTCAGGAGAATAGATCTATACAGTCAAAGTATAACCCTAGGACATAGTGTTCGATGACATCCTCAAGTCTAGGAGGATCCGCACTAACAAACGATGAGAGACTTTACAAATCCGATGATACTCTCTATAATGAATCCTTATGGAGTCTCTCGGCGGGTCAGTTCAATGTCATCTGTTCTTTAACAGATCAACAACGACAGCAGCTAAGGCATCACCATGCCTGCATTCCATGAGGTCCCTACCTTGTATCTCCTTATAAGTAGATGATGTCATACTAGTCTTATTGCGATCACCAATGCCCTATCTTGGTGATTCAAGACCAGGAACAAGTTTCAGGCAATAGACATGTAGTGTTCTCGAGTACTTATGATCATGATCCTTATTGTTGTGACTCGGCAAGTAATAAAAGTGTACCGGAGTACGAGATCGTTCCCTCGAGGATTGAGTTTCAAACACTAGTTCGCTAATCGCGGTTTAGTTGGACAATCAATATTTAGATGAAGAAAATTGAAATTAAAAAGAAAACAATTAATAACATGCAAATTAAAATTCAGAATTAAAAAGTAATTGGAAACATGATTGATTTAAAGATTAAAAACAAGCGTAGTTAAGGTTTCGATTTCCCCCAATCTCCTCTATATGCTATGAATTAAACTGTCAAGAATATACTCTTTATATAATGCCAATCAATTCTTTCTAAGTTATTTAGGGCTCAATTCCTTGTTACCCTAAATCTATATGATCTTGAAAGAACTCTAGTTCACCGATTATTCCCCAAGAAAATATGCATTAAGATCAAGAATTTAAAGATTGCACAATTACCCTATGTCTATCCCTAGATCATAAGGATTGTGATAAATTTATCAAATCAGGGTTCATGCACCAATATCCCTATTGTCATACAATTCCCCTAAATCAATCAATAAGGAGCAAACTCATAGAAAGTATTAAAGACAGATAAATTTATTCAAATATAAAAAAAGAAGAATTTAGAGACAATTTAATTCATAAATATAAGTATTCAATTGGGTTCCATCTACCCCTAACTACAGGAAAACTTAGCCTAGCATACTGAATTCAAAAGCAATAAGAAAGAAAATAGTTCTGCAAGCCTCTTCTATTTGTATTTCTCGTGGTGTGTCTGTGAATAAGTGAATTCCATTGACCCCAAGCTCCCTATTTATAACCTTTGAAGCCATATTTTTTAATTCTTCGTCAAATCTCCCCATGAATCTCTATCAATTCCCAATCAAATCTTGATTTGTTTATGTCTTTATTTAAGATCCTGCAGATTGGGCTTCAAATCTTTATTATGATTCCTTTATCACTTCTTTGCACCAAATCTTGTGGATTTACCTTCAAATTAGCAAGATATCAAAACATTAGCTCAATTTTCAAATCTTTATGATTTTATCATATAACACCTTGAATTCCATGCAATCTATCATATAATTCTTGTATAATTTAGCCTAAAAACATGGTAAACCAAGGGTTTATCACTTATCATAGATCCTCGAGTGAATACATGTTCTATTTCTAGGGTTTTTATCTTTAAATGAATATTAACCGTAAAATATAGCCGAGACTTAAATATGACAAAGATAAAGTAGGCTCAAATATATAAATCATGAAATACCAAATAGTACAAGGTGTTCATCTGATAAAACAGATTTTCTCTAGGACACCTACATACTAACAGCAACAGGTTCACATGCCAACTCTCCTCAACAAATCTCTATTTGAGGTATTCTTTCTTAAAACCCCATATTACTCTTTCCTCAGGACCTGTGGTTGTGCTTGCTACCCCTACCTTAGACACAAAGGATATAAATGTCTTATCTCCATTAATCAAGTCATCATAGCTAGGCATGTCCTGTTTGATGAATATTTCTTCCCCTACAAAAAGAAATCGCCACCAACCCTCCTTGCTATTAACCCACCACCACCTCTCATCATTCCTATTGTTTCCATTTCCTCCCCACCTATTAATCTTGTTAGACCTGATAACACTATGCTTGCTCCTAATAATACTTCAACAGCTAGCTCCACTAACACAGATTGTAGGTCCATTGCTCCTATTAACACTATTAGCAGCACACCTCCTCTAGCATTGGAAACACCCCTGCAAAATACACATTATTTGATCAATAGAGGCAAAGCTAGAATTTACAAAGCCAAAGCTCTTTCAACATCTATTGAGCCAAGCAGTATTTCCTAGGCTCTTGCTAATCCGCATTGGTTGAAAGCCATGCAAGAGGAACACCAGGAATTCATCAACAAATATAGTTGGAAGCTAGTACCTCTACCTCCAAGCAAAACTCACATTGGTTGCAAATGGATCTATCGCACAAAGTACAATCCAAACAAAGCCATCCTTAAACATAAAGCTCGCCTTATTGCCAAAGGTTATCATCAACAATAAGGGTTTGATTACCAAGAAACCTTCAGCCTAGTAGTCAAACCTGCCACAATTCAAATCGTCCTTACTCTTGATCTTTCTAGAAATTAACCTATTCATCAGTCAAACATAAATAATGCCTTTTTAAATGGTGACCTCACTAAGAAGGTCTCTATGCAACAACCTCCTGGCTTTCTTCATTTAGATAAAACACTGGTTTGTCGTCTCAACAAAGCCATCTATGGCCTCAAACAAGCACCATGCGCATGGTTTGATAAGCTTTCTACCACACTTCATCATCTTGGGTTTACAACTGCAAAATATGATAGCTCCTTATTCATTCATATTACAAATACCACAACTCTCTATGTTTTTGTCTATGTGGATGACATTTTGGTTACTGGATCATCCACTTATGTTGTTACAACTCTTATTCACGCTCTTAATCAAGTGTTTTCCTTAAAAGATCTTGGACATCTTCATTACTTTCTAGGTATTGAAGCTTAGAAGACTCTAACATGCAGCTAACATCTTAGTCAATCAAAATACATCCTGGATCTTCAACAAAAAGCAAACATGACTAGTTGTAAACCCATGCCTACACCAATGGTGTCAACCTGCAAACTTTCTGCTCACGATGGCTTACCGCACCCAGATTTCACTCACTATCGCTCTGTTATTGGTGCTCTTCAGTACACAACAATTACTAGACCTGACATTACCGTACGTGTTAATAAAGTCAGTCAGTTCATGCACAACCCTCTAGATACTCACTGGAAAATTGTAAAATGGATACTTTGTTACCTTAGTGGCACTACATCCCATGAGCTTACAGTACAAACCTCAAAGTACTTTCACCTTGCAGCTAACAGTGACTCCGATTGGGGTTCCGATCTGGACGATCGCCACTCCACTAGTGGCTTCTGCATTTTCTTTGGCAATAATATTCTCTCATGGTAATCGAAGAAGTAGCCCGTCGTCAGTCGATCCAACACATAAGGCAAATATCGGTGCCTGGCTGCCACCATAGCAGAGCTCACATGGATCTAGTCCCTTCTCTCTGAACTTTGGGTTCGGATTCTACGGCCGCCAACCCTTTACTGTGACAATCTTTCTGCCGTCATGCTTTCAGCTAACCTCATAATTCACTCAAGGACCAAAAACTTCGAGCTTAACCTCCATTTTGTCAAGGAAAAGGTCATCACCAACCTTGTTTCCATTTCAGCGTGGACCAAATCATTGATGGACTCACTAAAGTCGTTGCCTCTGCCAAAATTTTGGACTACAAATCCAAGCTTCGGGTCTTGGACTTCAAGCCCACTCAGCTTGTGGGGGGATGAAAGGATATCTGGGCTTATTGGGCCAACTGGGCCTGTAATTAACTATAGTTATTCTGTTTTAGTTATCTTAATAGTACAATATAGTATATATGATGTAATCCTTCCTCTGTATCGATAACAATTACAAAGAAATCAACATACAGAAGTTATTGAGTTTTCAAGATTCTCTTCTTTCTACATCAAGATTGTGATACCTTTCAGTGACAGTCCTTGTTCTTGTTCTTTTGATATTAGGAAAGAAAGAGGGACACATTTTTTCAAATTAAATTACTTGCTTATATATCATCAATTACAAACTCACCAACCATTTCAATTACTTTTATGACATATAGAAAATGATATGATTTATCTATTTATTTAACTGAATTAACATTTTAGCAAGATTTGAATCATAATTAACTTAGAGGACCTTCTTTGCTTGTTTAATAATGACTTCGCATTGTTGAAATGCAATTTTCACAACTTTTTTTTGGTGAAGAATTACTATATATTTTGTGTGAAAAATAAAACGTATAACCTTGCAATATTTTATGTTAAGTTCAAGTTTTGACTAATGTTTCTGAAAACTTTTGGTTTCTGTTTTTTCAGTACATAACTTTTTGTTTCTTTTAGGATTTGTTTCAAGTTGAACAAACTTCAAAAGTGCATGTGGCTCTTAATATTTTTTTATAATCTTTTACTCTTTAAATAGTTTTATGAGCTAAAAGCAACCCAGGCGAATTGAAGATTCAAAAATAAGATCTAAGTTAAATGGCTATTATAATTAGTTGTAGAACATAGGAAGCAGAGGAAAAGGATAAAACCGTGAATGTTCTAAGAGCGAAATTCTCACACGGAAACAAAATATACTAGGAGTGTTCATCAACCGATCCAAACCGATTCAAACCGCGGTGACCGAACCGAAAAACCGATAACCGAATAAACCGAAAATCGAAAAACCGAAAACCGATTAAAAACCACAAATTTTAATTGGATTGGATCGGTTTTTGGATGAGTTGATGAAAACCGATCCAATTCAAACCGATCCAATATATTAATTTTCCTCTACCTACTTGGATATTTCCCTAATCATAGCCTAAAATTTTCTAAACCCAAGACTCATTAACCCATCAACTAAACCCAAGAAAAAATCTAGTCATATCTCATCAACAAAATTTTATCTTTGTAGAGCTTCATATTTCATTGCCAAAATTAAAAAATTATATTATAGTTTACTAATGTTTTTGTATTTCAAAAAAAATATTACAAAGCCAATATATACAAAAGATGTTATTTTCACAATAATCATGAAATAAATGTTAAGATTTTCAAAAAACCGAAAACCGATCCAATCCAAACCGAAAAAAAATTGGATTGGATCGGATAAGATTTGAAAAAAAATCAAAACCGAATGGACGCTTATATGATCAAACCGAAAGAATTGGATCGGATGATTTTTGCTTCCAAAACCGATCCAATCCAGACCGCGAACACCCCTAAAATATACAACCATATGCATATATGATAAACAATAATATCACCCTTTATTTCTTGTTTTGAAACCAAACTTTGGGAAATAATAAGAGCCAGAGAAATTACAGAGAATGAAAACAGCCAATTATTGCATCACATCAAGATTGATTGGCAACTTTTCACTCCTTCTCTGTTCCGAATAAAGCATGAAATACAAGAAAATTAAGAGCAACCTTAATTCCTATTAGGACGTGTTTTTGAAATATCAGCTTATAAGTTGGATGGTGGACGTTGTTTGTAGGGTCCGTTTGAAGGGGCAGAAGGTGGAGTCAACTTTTGGAGAATGACACTGCTTGGAATGTTATTGACAACATGTCTTCTAGTATGACCTCGAATTATTACTCTTTCATGGCCCTTGTCAGCACAGGGTGGCGGATTGATGTTGGCGTTGTGGTTGCATGATGGGCCAGAAGGTGGAACCGAACCTCTAGGGAGGACATGAAACACTTTGCTTGGAACGTTGTTGAAAACATCTCTTTTTAAAGGTGCTTGAACTCTAGCTTCTTCATGTCTTTTATTAAGACCCTTGTTGAAAAGGGTTTTCAAGTCAAGACTTGATGGGCCACCAAAGTTGGGTGGTTGATCGTTTATGTGTTGGTTGCCGCCATTTGAAGGGCCACTGGGTGGAACCGATCCTCTCGGGAGGATATGAAACTCTTTGTTTGGAATGTTGTTGAAAATATCTCTTCTAAAAAGAGCTCCAACTTTGATTTCTTCATGTCCGTTATTAAGACCCTTATTGGGGATGGCCTTAAAATCTTCATTTTTGAAAAATGCAGCATTTGCTATGGCTATATTGGAGAGAATAAACAACAGCAAGAGGGGTCTTGAGTCCATGAGAATTTTAGAAGCCATGATAGCATGGGCTTGTTGCAAATCCACTTCTTGCTATGTGAATTTGAGCAAAATATGGTTTTAGTTTGAATTTATAGACCAATGGACATGGGAAAATCTAAAAACTATTGCAGGGTATCAAAGGCCCTCGCTTGTAAGGAAATTATAGATACATATGCCAAAACTGATGATAGCACATATAATGATTGTCTTGAAAAGTTAAAAAAAGATTGCAAAAGATCCAATAAACTAACCAATAGTGTATAGAAAATTTTATACAGATGTAAATAAATATCAATAATAATTAAAAATATATTACTTATATAGAAAATAGTATCTAAAAATTGTATTAAAAAGTAAATAAACTAAAAATAATATTAAATATACAATGAACAATAATACTGTAGCAAACTTTCAGAAAACGTAAAATACAAATTTTAAGAAGAAACTAAATATAAATTAACTTATGTAAGGTGGAAGTGTATTAAAATGGTTGGATTCTGATTACCGGAAAAAATGGTTGGATATGATTCTGCTACCAAAAAAAAATAAAATTGGTTGGATTCGATCGAAATAACTTAACAAAATATATAGACTATGCTTAAAAATAATAATAATAAAGGATTTGGCCTTAGTTAACTATTTTAATTATTAAATTTCTATTTTTATGTTTACCTAAATGTTTCTTTTAAATAAATATTCGAATATTTAAACAATAATTATTTGTAAATCTTTTAGGGAAAAATTCAAAACTCCCCTACAGTTTATCTTAAAATCATTTACTCCCTTATAATTATTTTTTATCATTTACCTTGGTACGATTTTTTTCATCCAGTCCATCTTCTAAGTCTGTTAAAAATTAAATTAAAGTGTCTATTGTATCCTTATAAAAAGAACCACTAGAGAGATAAGAATTTTATACTGTAATTTTTTGTATCATCAAACTTTGATTATTTTCTAAAATTTGTACCAAATTGTCAAAAAAAAAAAAACTTTTAATAACAACAACATTGAAAGAGAAATTGCAATCAAAACTACAAGTTAGCGACCGATTTCAATAAGACAATATTCACAACATTGTTAGAAAAATGAATGCTTAGAACTATTATTTTTCTACCTACAAAATATATATATATATATATATATATATATATATATATAATAAAGCTGACTTGTATTTATTCACAATAATTGTTAGCAAGAGTTCAATTTAATTCATATTATTTAAATTTTAACTCAATTGGCTCATCATTTAACTCAATTTAAAATAAATGAAGAACCCATTGAACTCTTTTTGTTTTAACTCAATTGGGTCCTCATTTATTTGAATTTTCAAGATTTTCATGTTTTATTTGTGGTCAATTCACTTCTCATATGTGCGTATTTGTCCATATCTTTGAGCATAACGTTATTGACTATTGTACACCAATCAACCAATGTACTCCTTAATATATTAGTATTTTTCCATTATTTTTTATTATTTTTTTGTTATCTATCTCTGGCTCACATTTTTTCCATTTAGTTTTTGAACCTAGAATTAAAAATATATTTACATATAAATTGATTAAATAATGTTTAATTTTATTTATTAAATTTAAGATATTAATACATCTATCATACTCAAGTCATGTTAGTTTTATTAGAGATATATAAATTTGTAAGAAGAAAATTAATAGTTCTAACTTCTAAGTGTTTATTCTTGCTAACAATGTTGTGAATATTGTCTTATTGAAAGATTGAAATTAGTTGTTAACTTATAGTTTTTATTATAATTTTTCTCTCAACATTGTTGGAATGAAAAGTTTTTTTTGACAGTTTGGTATAAATTTTAAAAAACAATCAGAATTGGATGAAAAAAAAAACATTGCATTATGAAGATTCATTGGCAACTTTTCACTCGTTAACGAGTTTGACATATTTTTTTATTATCTCTCACCTTATTTTAAAATAAATTAGTAATGATTTGACAAATGAAGGACACATGTCACATTATGAGTGAAAGATGCACCGAAAACTCAGTGCATCTGTAACACTAAAGAAATTTTCAGGAAGTAGAAGAAAAGGATAGAACTGAGAATGTTCTAATAGGGAAATTCTCACACTGGAAAAATATACAATCATATGCACAGTGGTGGACCCAGAAAATTTTCTTTATGTCTGCACATTTAGGGTCATTTTTTTTAAAGATAATGATCATGATCCAATTTTTGATTCCATTTCAAAATTAAAGCTTTGGTGAATGAACAAAAGTTTTAAGGAAATAATCGATAATGATAATTAAAAAATAAATAAACACCATAAAACGATATTTGTAAAATATAGTACAATTGTACGGGTTAATCAATCAAAAACCCATCTTTGTCGATATCCAAAGTTGGCCACTTTTGTTTCACAAAAAAAAGGGAAAAATTTCGTGCGATTCTCGTCCACTTGGAGAAGATAGAAGCTATTAAGTTTTATGTAAAAAAAAAGAGAGAGACAAAGCAATGGCTACGGTTTAAGCTTTAATAATTGTAGGGGTTGGTTGGGTTGAGCGTATCTTTACCTTTTTCCTTTTAATATTTCTATTTCTTTTCTTTTTTTTTTACTTAATTTGAATCACACACCCCATGTGAATTTTTCTCCTTCCCCCAACTTTGTGTCTGCAAGTGCAGACAACTGCAACAACCTCGGTCTGCCATTGCATATGCATATATGATAAATGTTGCGAAATCGACAAGTATACAGTTTGTTTCAAGTAATAAAAGTGGAAGTAAGATATCGGTCCCTCAAGGATTAATTCACCAAGTACTAATTTAACTATTCCCCTTGGTTTGGAAGAAAAACTCAATTTGATTGTGAAAATATTTGTTGATCGTAATTTAAAAACAGAAATTTAAAAATAATAATATTCAAAAGCATTCAAGAACGTCAAGAAAATATGAGTGATTAAAAATTGTAAAAGTTGCAGTCAGGATGCACTTCATCTCCGATCCTTATTTATATTCCTAAATTGAATTTTATAACTAACTAATTTATTAGCTCAGACAATTCATTATTTCTTTATTAAATAGTTGAAACCTAATGTCTTAGTGTTTTCAACATTTTAACCCAGTTAGAATCCTAGTGTCCTAGTAATTCCTCTTGAATTAAGCATTAAGCAAATGAATTAAAAGTCCGCAATCTATGTAAGCCTATGTCTAGATCATACACAGATTGTTATTCTACCCTTGTCTAGATTAAAACCCCAATATGTCTATTGTGAGCTCTAATCCTTAAAACCCTATAATAGAGTGATCAATTCTATCAAGGATATGGAAGAATTAACATAGGTAGAATAAAGCTACATAAGTTACGTTAATTATAAAAACAATTTAAAAATTAAAAAGGATTCACATTGGATCCGTGATCCCAACTACAAAAAGAAAACTAACCAGACATATCTGGCTTTAACAAATTAAAACAGTAAAAAGAATTCATAACAAAGAAAGAAAAGAAAAAGATGAAGAAGAAAGATCAATGGTCTTCAATCTTCAAGTTCTCTGGAATCCTGATCTCCAGCGTAAGTCTCCTCCTCTGAATATTGTTGCCTCTGTCGAATTCCCCTCTGTGTTTCCAAGATATGCCGTTTTATAGGGATGAAAACTATATCTTTTAATTTCCCATAATATCTTCAATGGAATCTTCACTAGAATCTCCTATCATATCTTTGATCTAATCCTTCAAATCTTCCCTTTTTTTATTTAATGGAGAAATTTCCTTAAAAATATTCAAAGGAAGATTTGATAAGATCTTCAATGATTCAGAAATCCAAAGCAACTCTACTTGATCTCTCCAATTTTTCTCTTTATTGAGCTGAAATTTACTGCAAAATATAAGAAATCTTAAGAGAATATTATTGAAAAAAAAATAACAATTTAATTATAATTCTCATAACTTTTAATTACTTTTAAATCAATTTCATACTCATATTGACCCTTAATACATAGTAAATTGGAGACTCATTGTAACGCCTGGCAACTTGCAAGGATCAACGACTGTCCCCACACACTAACACGAGACTTTTCAGCGTGCTTTGTCCTCTCTCGCACACTTCCCGGGAAAACTTCCCAGGAGGTCACCCATCCCTGTACTACTCTCGCCCAAGTTGCCAAGCGTTACAAGTGGTATCAGAGCAGGCCTCTCTCCCAGTACGATGTGGTTCGAGGACGAACCAAGCGGAAGCTGGTGGGCATGTAACATCCCGAGCGCTGACGAGGGCGGGGAGTGATCGCCGGTGCAAAGAGGCACGGACAAGGAGCGGCTCCTGACAAGCTTCCAGCGGGGCGTTACATGCATGAATGAATCAAATCGACACCCAAAAGAGAGGGATTCCAAAGGCTATGCAGGTATAAGGCTGCATAGTTTGGGATAACTTATAAGAATTAATTGGTACTACCTATACTAACAAGATGCATCTGCTTTTTGGTAGCCCGGATCGGAAGAACTCCACAATTAAGCGTGCTTGACTTGGAGAAATTCTGGGATGGGTGACCTCCTGGGAAGTTTTCCCGGGAAGTGTGCGAGTGAGGAAAAAGCACACTGAAAAGTCTCGTGTTAGTATATGGGGATAGTCGTTGATTCTTGAAGCGGTCGGGTGTTACACTCATCAAACAATTCCCAGATTTAGACATTGTTGTACTCAGCAATAAACTTGGACAGCGGCAAGAAGTAACCTTGTGAGAAGAGACACATAAAATTCAAGCATAACATTGCATCAACACAAACAATTTAGAGCAGAAGTTCATGAGAGTACTATGCTAAGCATGAATGATTTTCAGTGTTGAGAATTTCAAACAAGATTTTTCAGTTTCAAAAAGGAAATTAGAATCTAATTTGAATACCCCTCACTAAGATAAACAATACACTCATCACTCAAGTGTTTGGGTAAAATTGCTCAATCCATCAGTGTAATAGCACTACCATAGGCTTGATCTTATTCTCAAGTTCCTAAAGATGAGGAACATAGATAACATGCATAACTGATCAAAAGGTCTTTGCAGGGTTGTAACTTGGCTTGGTTTGGGGTAAGAATATTTGGAAGGTAGCTAATTTTATTGTATCTACTTGCAGAGACTCTTTTAGACGAACTTGCAGACTTCTGCGAAGCCTTGTATCTACTTGCCTTTGCACCCAAACCAAAAATGCGACCCTTTTTGTTCATATCCCCAATTGTCAAGTCCCCACACACTCTAACTAATATCTTCATTCTTCAAGTAGGTCATCTTGGTCAGGATCCTAATCATTAAGCTCTCCTCCATCTCTGCCATCCCCTGTAGAATATCAAATATGAATTTTATATCAACTTGAATTCAATCATTTGAATAATCTACCAAAGATGTCTAGTTCTACTAAAAGAACTTGGCATCATATCATCAGGCAAAGAATAACATATATTAATGTCATAAAGCATCATAATATCATGTTCATAAGCATCAAGCCAATTTCATAAATTATGAACAAAGTCGAAATAGTTTGATTTGTAAAGAGCCATCAACTTAAGTTTATTTGTTAGAGAATAACCATTGTATAGTTTCAATGAACATGACCAAAAGTCAAGACACTTACAATAACCTAGTCATGTGATGTCAAGTTTCAAATAAGAATAAGACCAACAGGCTTCTTATGTAAAAAACTATTTCAGTGTCTCAATTTGGAATGCCACAATTACTAATTTCTCAAAGTCAAATAATCTAGCATCAAATTTGGAATGAGATAATTTAGCCAAAAGGATAGTACAACTTGGTTGCATTGTATCATCAAGTTTGAAATTACAAAAGTTTCCCAAGTAGAACCTTTGAATTAGGTTCAAGTTATCTTCATCAAGTTTAGAATGAGATAACTTACCTTTTTCAAATTAATCAGCAACCATGAACATCAATGAGACATAAATTATGCATATCATTTTGGCCAACAAAAGTAAGATTCAATAATTCAAAACATACAATCAGAAAGTAAGTAAATAATTCAAAACACACAATCAGAAGGTAAGTCAATGGTAATTAATACTTGTCCATATAGACTTTAACCATTTTTTCCCACTATTTTGAATAATCGATCTTTAGGCATACCTTTTGTGAGAGCATCGGCTAAGTTATCCTTCGATCTCATATCGATCATGGTGATAACTCTTTGTTCTCTCAAATAATTCAACAACGGATTGTCTCAGTCTTATATATCTTCTCCTTGAATTAAAAAGAGCATTTTAACAACTTGGACAACGGATTGATTATCACAGAACAGTCTTAAAGAATTAATCTTTAGCCAAGTCAAGGGAATATCTATAATCAAATTCTTTATCCACTCTTCCTTTCAGCCAGCTGAGGCTAAGGGAAAAAGTTCCGATTCTATAGACGACAATGCAATACAAGTTTGTTTTTTGGATTTCCAAGTAATAGCAGCTCCTCTCAAAGTGAATACATATCCATTAGTGGACTTACTATTTCCTATTTTTGAGCCCCATGGCGCATCAGAATATTCATCTACAATTGAAGGATAACCAGAGTAGTGTAGAGCATCATCTTTGGTACCTTTGAGGTATCTCATCAGTCTATCGAGGGCATTCCAATGCTCTTTACTAGGATTACTAGTGAAACGACTCAGCATGCCAACTGTAAAGGCTATATCAGGTCTAGTGCAACTTGCAACATACATAAGACTACTAATCAGTTTTGAATATTTTAACTGATCCACGATGGTCCCTTCATGAGGATTCAGTCTTTTATTATAATCATATGTCTCACTCAGTTTGTACTCATTAATTGTATCCCCAGGCAGAAAATAGTTGCTCAATATAATGAGTTTGGCTAAGGAAGACTACTTGTCTTTCAAAGCTTACTTTCATACCAAGAATGATATTAGCAATACCAAGATCTTTCATGTCAAATTCTTTAGCTAAATTAGCTTTCATGTCACTTACTACAGAATGATCGGAGCCAAGAATTAACATGTCATCCACATACAAACAAATGATGACTATCTTATTTGACATGTAGAGATGGTATATGCATTTATCTGAAAAACTAGACTGAAATCCATAACTCTTTACCACTTTGTCAAATCTAAGATGCCACGTCTTAGGTGCTTGCTTAAGACCATACAAGGATTTGTTTAATTTATAAACTTTATCCTCAAGACCTTTCATGATAAACCCTTCCGGTTGTTCCATGTATATTTTCTCATTTAATTCTCCATTTAGGAAATCTGTCTTTACATCCATTTGATGCATTACATAGTGTTCAATAGGTGCCAAAGCAAGAACAATTCTTATAGTTGATAGATGACACTGTTGCGGATCTAGCAAGTGAACTAGTCGTACAAGTAATAAAATAATGAGTAAAGATCGTTCCCACAGAGATTTGTATTCAAACACCAATGAACCATAGAAAACTAATTTGAATTAAACAAAGGTTTGTAAAAATCATGAATGTTTTGTCACCAGAAAGTTATTTTGAAAGTAAATTAATCTAATACTAAAAATTTGAATTAAGATTTATAAAAACAAGTAGTCAGAAAACAACTTTCCTCAACAATAAACTCATGTAAACTGATCATATGATGAACTCTTTTTCCTGTGATGTTAATCAACCTTTTACTTATCCTCAAGATGTAATCCCTTACTACCCTGATAGGAAACATTAACAGAAACCCCAATCCCTTGGTGATTCCTTTCTTAATACATGCATGAAATACTAAGGTCTTAAGATTACATCAGAACTATAGTATCAATTCCTTGAGTACTATAATCCTGATGATGAGATTGTCAAATATAGGAGTAGTGTAAACATTCCTGTTCTACACTCCTCCCTTAGTAGAAAGAATTGAATCAGAAAATCTCATATCAACACATGAAAAACACTTCATCATATTAATCAAACATATATAAGAATATCATTGAGTTCCATTGAATTCAGACTACAATGACTCTACTCAGACATAACTAAGGAAGATATAAGAGAAGAAAGATAAAACTCCATTTCCATGAGTGAACCTTCAATCTCCAAGTGCAATTACAATAGAAAACTAACTAATACAAAGACTAAGTCCTAAGAATTTTTAGAGAGAAGTCAGATCAGAAAATCTGATGTAGGAGAGAGAGAGAAAAACTCTAGATTTTTTTAAAATCTGAAGGCCTTTGCCTTATATAGTTTTACAATTTAAAACAGAAATTTAATATGGACGCTAAAACGTTCAGAATGAGCGTTTTAGCGTCAACTCGAACGCTAAAACGTTCATGAATAGTCGTTTCAGCGTCCATGCCTTGTGAATGCTCAACTGTCCTCAATTGACTCCACCGCTAAAACACTTGGTTTGGACGTTTTAGCGTTGGAGACCAGAGGCTTTTTCCAACATCAGGGCGCTAAAACGCTTGTTGCAGGAAGTTTTAGCGCCCAAGACCAGCAACTTTTCATCCTCGGAATGTAGCAGCGCGCTAAAACATTCTGTGTGGACGTTTTAGCGCTCAACACCAGCAAGTTTTGGCCTCTTTCTGTAGCAGGGCGCTAAAACGTTCTGTGTGGACGTTCTAGCGCTCAACACTTAGGCATTTTTCTCCTCTTCAGAATCTTCTTCCTTCTCCAGTTGCCCTTTTAGCTTGCTTTTCCTACATGAACAATACAAATTCTCAATAAAGCTTCTTGAACTTGTAGTTGAGGACATTCTAGGACATTAACCTCTTTTTCCATCATTTAATCACACAAATTGATACTAATTCATGCTGAAAAACCTGATGAACTAAGGGTTTATCACAATTCCCATATTTGAATATTGTTGTCCTCTGCAATAACTATAAAAACAGAGAAGGATTGAGATTCTTTACACATGAAACTTATGAGGATAGATTTGAATTATGACAGATCAACCTTCATTGATACAATCTTACAACCAAGCAATCTATCATTTCCTATGACTTGCTCAACCTCATCACATGACTTTCAACAGATCAGTAAGATGAAATGCAGAGACTTTCAACACAAAACACCCCCTCACTAGGAATTTCTCAAAAATTGTGAGAATTTCAACACTCTTGCACACTAGTGTTTAAGGATGTACGTATCACACAATCTTCACTGCACTTAAACTACCATAGGCTTGCCCATCTTCTCACTCTCTATAGTGAATGATTCATAAAGTAGATCAAAAGAGACTTTGGTGGTATGGCTTGGCTAGGAATAGGATTCTGTATAAGGGAAAAGGAAATAGCTTAGCAGGTGGTTGGACTACAGGCAGGATTTAATGCTGCAGAAGGATTCAGATTAGATGAATCAGATTCAGATAAGAAGAGGATCACAATTGAATTTATCTATATGCTCCTAAATCCTTCTCATTCTCTTCTTCCTTTTCATTTATTCTTTGCACCACCTTTTCTACAACTTTTCTTTTTTTTCTTTCACTTTCTTCCTCCCTTTTCTTCCAAACACTTTATGTTTTTAATTCTCCCTTTTCCTTGTTTCCTTTTTCTTTTCCTTTCCTCAACCAAGCGTTTTGTGCCTTTACTTTTCTTTTCCTTTTTCTTCCTCTTTTTCTCCAATTTTCCAACACTTTGTGTTTTTATTCATTGCAGGAACACCTTTTCTCCAAACAGAACTTTCATTCATTACCCCTTATCTGAACATGTAATCTGAAAACTGGGATAGATGCAGGCTCTTGATTTTATCAACAACAAACTTAGGCTCAAGGTTTTCATGCAATGGGAACATTTGGTTCAAAAGAGAATGCCTCAATCAACTGTACCCTACAAATCATGAACCATTTCAAGCAAGAAACAAGGCAAGTTCTAGAGTTAATCATGCAGTGAAATGCTCTCTGAAAAAAAAAATTCTGTATAGGCTCAATTCCTCACAGTTCAGAGTGCATGCTTGACTACCTCTATATACATCAACTGATCTCTCTACTCTTCACATAGAATGAGTCATGCAATCATGTCATTTAAGAACACATGCAAGGATTCAGGATTGTATCTTAGAATTTGATCAATCATGTAAAACTTTGATTATCCTATCCTCATGGAATTTCACATCACATCACTCAAAATCCAACTTCTATACATACAACACTACACTACCTAACTACCTAACTACATCACACAAGAAACTAAAAAGAAAGGATTGAGATGTTTCCCTGTTTGTGGCTCATCAACTGTGTGTCATCATTAAACTGTGTGATATCTCCAAGGAATTTTACATGTCAATCATTCACACCTCATTCCCAGTTTTATACGTTGCTGTCCCCAGCAACTAATTTAAATATAAAATAGCAATTGATCATTTCTGAAACACATTCACATATAATCAAATAGCATCAATACTATTTCAAAATGTGCATGAAGCAAAACAGAGAGTCTTATTGTACTTAACCAAAATAAAACCAGAAAAATAGAAAATATGGAAAAACAACAAGAGAAATCTAATCAGTCGACTCCTCATCATCAGAAAATAGCATATCAGATCCTGGGTCATCAGTAGGTAAGGGGTTGTACTCAGCATCAGCATCCCTGTCCTCATCCATGGCAGAAGTATCACCAGCAATCTGATCATCATCAGCAGTGGCATCAGCAGCAGTCTGAGCAGAAGCAGCAGTCTGGGCAGAAGCAGCAGCAGCAGTAGGCTGGGCAGGAGGAGCAGTATCAGCAGTCACACCTGCAGTGGCCAGAGTATCATAGTAAGTGCGGATATCTGCCTCAAATGCCTCCTCCTCCTCTGAATGTGGATAAATTGCAGGCTGGAATTCAGCTGTCTCTAAACCCTGGGCTTCACATATATCGGTCAGAATCTTGATCATATGAGTATGAAATGAGTGCTGACTCGTCTGTATGAACTTGAGACAACGGCGTAAATGACCCAATCGAATATCATTTGTTAACCAGCCACTGCTCCCCTGATCTAAGCCTTTGTTCAAGCTCAGAATCCTCCTCAGTCATTGGTTTCCTGCCAGGTGTCAATCCAGAAGGCCCTTCTCCTCCAATCTTCAACTGCTGTCTGATCATTTTTTCATCAATTGGGGGATGCAATTTGGTTAGCACCCCATTATCAGTTACATCCACCCCAGCTTTCTGGCACAGCAGCTGGATCAGAGAACAGTGACCTAAAGCAGAAGTGCTACTATCAGAATGGGCCATATCATATATACTGTCTTGAAGAAGAATGGGTAGCTCCACCTTCCCTATAGTCATGATAGTATGGATCAAAACAGCTCTCATCAAAATTACCTCCGCCTGGTTGGAAGAGGGCATGACATTGGAAACCATAAAATGGAACCAGACTCGGGCCTCACCATTTAGATGCCTCAACCACAGCAATTTAGGATTGACCTTATCTTTGGTCGTCTCTCATGTTTCATCAGGCTTAGCTATGGTCTGCAGAATAGGCTCAGCTGCCCCCATCTTGGTCCAAGTTTCAAATTCTGGGTCCTGTCTCCTAGGTGGTATTTCAATTTGCTGCCAGTTCTTCTTGAAATCACAGTTGGAATTGTTAATATAATCACAGTGCCTGATCTTCAGAAGCTTCTGTATGGTGTGGGAATCATATTTCACTTTCTTACCCCTCACCCAGCTGGTGAAAGTCCTCTTACCACCCTGATCACCATTATATGCATTAGCAAAGAATTCCCTTGCTATATTAGGGCTGTTGTCCACCAGAATTTCACCAAAAGTAACCCAGTCCCTTTTTACCAACTGGGACTTGAACTTAGGATAGTCATCCTTCTCCAGGATGAACTTCCTCTCCCTCACGAATGGTCTGGAAGAGGTTTTGGCAGTGTAACGAGCCTCATGCTCAGCACTCCTCCAAAAATGGTATCATAGGTAGGAGATGGAGGTGTAGGTGCAGAAGCCCGAGGTTCCCTGGACCTCTTCTTTCCAGACTTCTTGGGGGGAGGTGTAGACATAATCCTGAAAATCAACATAAAGAGTCAGTATGGCATTTTAATTAGTGGATCCAATTCCCAGATTTAGAATGGAATTAGTGGTGGAATTGGCTCCA
>NW_026895923.1:0-10181 GCF_033153095.1 Gastrolobium bilobum | reverse complement strand
TTGTTTGGTGAGTCAATAGGATATGATTAGCTTATCCTATTGTCTCATTTTATCCTATCCAATGCATGATTTCTTATCTTATGGGAGGAGCTGGGTTAGGATTCAATAGGATAGGATATCAATATTGGATACCCAATAAATACCCACGTTACCCAATATATTTGTATTTATTGCATTATATTTTATTTTTTCTTTCTCTTTTCTCCTTCAACATAATCTTATCAGATTACTAATCAGGTGCTCATCAAACACAGGAGGCTTATCAGCCCCATATCATATCCTACCCTTATCAGCCTCATATCATATCCTACCCACCAAACGAGCCCAAAAGGTTTTCTATATATATAAGGCAACCCTTGCATGTCAATGTAAACATTCAGCAAGAATCCAAAACCTTCCAAACCACACCAAGAAAAAGAAAAAGAATCCAAAATCTTCCGAATCCAAAACCTTTCTTCTGATAGTGATGGAGTCAGAGGTCCCAAGACTCGTTTTCTATGTCCTCGCTGAAACCGTTTCCGCTATATACAAAACTCATCAACACTGGCCTCAGATTCTTGAATGGCTTGTGTCGTCTATCGCTTCAAACGACGACGACAAGTTTCGTGAAGTCGCGCTGTTGGTTTTGTGTTCGTTGCCAAACGATTGTTGTTTTCTTGTTTGCGATGCTCTCCGCGACCGCTGCCGCCTTCTTCATTCGTCGTTCTTGATTTCTCTGGCGTCGTCGAACCCTAACGTTCAGGTTGCGTCGTTTGGTGCGGTTGTGAGTTTGGTTCAGTTGTTCTCTGATCCTTCACTGTTCCATGAGCTCTTACGCGCGATGATGGCTGGCGTGTTCATACTATTGCACGGTTTCGAAGGTACCTATTTTCGAATCGCGTTCGTTGAGTTGATAAATCTGGTGTCTCAAGAGCCTCTTCTGTTGAAGCCTTACGTGAGTGACATGGTTCTCGACGCGCTTCAAATCGCGGAGAGTGAGGGTTTGACCAATGAAACGCATCGTTTGGCGTTTGAGTTGGTTATGGCCATGACTGAGGTAAAAGAGTACGGTGAACACGTGTTGCTGTACCTTCCTTCTCAAACCGTGGTTAGGTCGTTCCTCGTTTCTATGAAAATGCTTCTGTGTATTGAAGAGGATGGTGGTGTTGGTGACCATTATAACACCTCACAATTTTAAATCAAGTAATTAAAATATTAAGTGAGCAATCAAGTGATGAATTAGTGAAAATCCTAAAGATTAGGCCAAAATACAAAGAAAGGGCAAAACGGTAATTAGCCAACACGCAACCCTAGGAAGATAAAAATTGAGTAGAAGGTCTCAGATGGTAAAAATAACCCTGGAAATGGGTTCAGAACGAAAAATTGAGTGGACAGGCAAGTTTCAGAAAAATCAGTGAATAGTGTTTTTCGCGGGTAAAAATATCGCGGTACGATTGCACCGTAAAACGTGCAGATTGAGTTTTGAGCTCTAGGTTTCAAATATGAGTTAAAAATGGTCTAATGAGTTAGGAAATATGATTTCTTATAATATTCGATGAAATTAAGACAGTTTGGGGAAGCGTGCCAATGGCGCGCGTAATAGCTTAAAACAGTGTTTTCTCCGAACGAATGGAGGACTCTTAATTCATCTGATCAAGCCTAATTAAAGGGGAATAGTTAATGTTAAAAATTTGAGTTTCTAAATAGGTTGTGAATTTACGGACGTTTAGTGGAATCGGAGGAAAATTCGGATTAGTTTTAAATCGCGTGAGGTGGCGGTGGGACCCACCCCACTTAAGTGACTTAAGCCACATGTGCTTGGCACTATTCATGCATCACTTTCCTCCCTTCTTCTTCATGAAACCCGCAGCCCCCTCCCCCAAAAACCCCATTTGCATTCAAATTTTCTTTTCACCATAACTTGATCATTTCTTAACCAAATCAAGTGATTTTTGTGTTGAAATTTGTTGGAAACAACCTTCTAAACACATTGGTACCACTCTTGAGCCTTGAAACCGTGTATTTGGGGAAATATTGGCCATTTACAGCCACGAAATTTTGGAGAAAAAATGGTTGTCCATGGAGCTTTTTGATCTTCCATTGCTTGGAGGAGTCTTGGGTTAGCTTCTAGCCTTTGTTGTGAGTATGTTTCCATCCCATTTACATGGTTTAATTGTGATTGAATTTTTGGAAACCTAAAGCTTGATTTGATGATGTGTTGTGTTAGAGAGCTCAATTTGAAAATGTGTATTAGATGATAATGTGTTAGAATGATGTATTAAAGCTAGAAATGCGATGAAATTTATTGGTGAAAATTGATGAATTTAACTTAGAAAAATTTGATGATCATGATTTTGGACTTGTGAATTTTGGTGTTGAGACTTGTTTGATGAATTGTGGCATGATGGTATGTTGATATAATAGGATTGTATGAGGTGTGGAATGATTAAAGTTGTATGGAAATTCCTTGGAATGCCATAGGGTAAAATTCGATTCTTTGAGGAAAGATTGAGGAATTGATGTTGAAAAATGATTTGGATGATGATTTGTGTAGTTATATGGTGCTTAGATGGGTTGTGTTGTGCTTGGAGAGTGTTTGAATCAATGGAAAAAAATGAATTGTGTTAGAGACCTAAATGAGCCCAGAATGAAAGATTTCGCAAAACGATGCGTAAATGTCGGAAAACGGAAAAACGACGATTGAACTAGCCTCTAAACAACCTAAGGGAGTGTTATAAAATGAGAAAGAAAATTTAGGAAAATAAATCTCAAATTTACACCTACATGGCCGAACCTCCAAGGGGAAAAGGGGTGATTTGGCGATTTTCGCGTTTTGATGTAATTCGACGCGAAAATGACGAACCGGCACTTGAACCGGCCTATTGACAACCTAATGAGACGTAACAAAATGAGAAAGAAAATTTAGAAAAATAAATCTCACATTTACACTACAATGGCCGAACCATCAAGGGAGGATGGGGAGGATTTTTGTGTTTTTGCGTTTTGATACTATTTGACGAGTACTGATGGATGTACGTTATTGTATAGGTTGCCGTACGTCGACCTGAATCCCGAATCTTGAATCAGTGAATTGCCCTTGGTCCGGGACCAAGTGGATTGAGGTAAGAAATTGGTTCATTGCATGTGTAATTATAAATTAACATGTATGGGTTGAACTGAGAGTGATTGGGAATGTCCTCTGTGTAGGCATTCCGCTGTGTACCGAGTTGAGGGATAAGCTGCTGCGGAGCTTGTGGAAACACGAATTAAGGTAACCTCTTGGTACTGGGGCTTGTTCCCCTTTTCTGTTCCACCTTGCCAGTTGATGGCAACGGTAGGAAGTGTGTATGAATAGTATAGAACACATGAGCATGCATGCATTATTGTTATGGGTACTGCAGTACCGAGTCTCTGGCCAGTAGACAGTTTTATTAGCCTTCGGGCATTTTCGGACTTCCGCTGGATAGGTCTCCAGGAGGGAGTTCCAGTTGACTGCGGTCATGGTGTGTGATCCGGGTAGGAGCACACTAGGAATGTCTTTGGCGTTTTGGTTGGTTTGGGCATCATGGTTGTGGTTTCTGTGAACACACCTTGGATGATACCCATAGGCTTATATATGCCGAGGGCGTACGTGGAATTGGGGTTACCATCCCGTATCGTCGTATTTTGTTTTCTTTATATTCCCCATTCTCTAAATCCCTTGCTATATCCCGTTTTCAAAGTGGTTGTTGTATTCTATTGATATGCATCGAAGTGAACCATTGGGTGGAGTTTTCTCCAGAACCTCTTGGTTACTGAGATATATTCGTATATCTCACCCCGTCTCGGGGCATTTATTTCAGGAGGTAGCAGTGGAGCAGGAGCCTCGGGCAAGAGGCCCGCAGAGTGAGCGCTGGAGCGCTTCATATTTTGCATTTTGTTGGCCGTGTGGCCTAGGCTAGACTTAGGGCATGAACATGTCATTTGTATTTATTAGTAGCTTCATTAGCATCTTGTTCATGCAATTTTGCCTAAGCCTAGTAGTGATGTATTTGGTTATGTTGTCTTTTAAATTTAAGATGTAATTTTAGAAGAATGTAATTTGAAGTTTTAGTTTCAAGTTGTGATTTGTAAAGCCATATTGTAATAGTATTGATGCATGTCTATTTATGATGGAAGGGCCTTAGGCCTATTTTAGGTTATGATAATATGTATGATGGAAATATGCATGAAAAAGGTGTTAGTGATTGCAACTACTTAAGAATGATTAATATGGACTCTATGTTTAATAACTATAAACTGGATTGGGTTGTAAGTGCCCCAAGGCGTTGTTGGTCCTTGTGTGTGCCACCCATTGGATTATTACTGTATTATCATGTGTTTATTAGGTACATTTGAGGTTTAAATGATCTTTTACAAATTTGGGATTATTGGAAAAACAAAGGAAACTCTGGCGAATTTTCTGTAGAATTGGCAGATTTTAGGCAAACTTCGGGAGAGCATATCTCCCTCCATAGAAGTCCCCTAGGGACGTGCCATACGCCATTTTGAAGGTTGAGATGTCCTCTACCTTGTGTCAAAATTTGAGGAAATTCTGGGTTGATCTTCGGCCTGAAAAAAATAGAGAAACACGGACTGCCCATGTGCCCCTGCACCTGAGGCAGATTCTGGACCGGATTTGGGAAATTAATTCCCGCTTCGTTTCTCCGCCAAATTAAGCGTGTGATATATCAAAATGAAGTTTTTAGAGGTCTAGTTTGTAGGATAAAAATTTGAGAGCAAATGGTTGAGTGGATTGAGTGCAGTAATTCGAGCAATGTGAGTGGTTTGGAGCTGTTTTTGGGGTTGTTTGGGCTAATTGCTTATCCAACTTCAAACGGCGATAACCGGAGCAAATGAGCTCCGAATTGAGCGTATGATAGCTTGTTAAAAAGGGAATTAAGTAATACAAAAATATAATCTGAGAAGAAGGGTTGGTTGCGATCGGTTTGGTCGCAGAAAAATTTAGAGTGAAACATGTTCGAATTGGTAAAAACGTAAAGTTGGAAATAGGCTAAGTGAGTTTATGGGAACTCCTTAGTAACTCATAATAAATGATGTAAGTTATAAAAATAGTTGAAATAAGTCTTCCGCAAGAGTTTACGGTTACGGTCACAGCTTTTAATTATTACGCTTTTTATGATTTAAATGCTCGCGTAATAGTCGGAAAAAATTTATTCTCGTTTTTTTAAATGAACTGCTGTGATTGTAACTGCGCTTAATATCATAATTAATGTTAACAATACCGGTACGTAACGGGCTGTTACATTTTATGGTATCAGAGCAGTTTTGTTAGGGAACTCTGATAATGAATATATAGTTGTGTTGTGTGTTGCATAGTTGTATGTAGATTCTTATCGATTACTGCATATGTGATTCCTTAGTGTGGGTCTGATCAACCCATTCCTTTGTGTTACATGCGTAGTCATCGTAAGAAGCCTGCGTGGCAACCTTGGAACACCAAATGTAAGTCCTTAGCCTGATGTTGTGGATGCAGTGTTGACTGCTCCATGGACAAGAGATGGCAGTAAGTAAAATATGAATATTATAGGACTTCAGGGAAACATACTTAAATGTTTTGTCTGACCTTGTAGATGAAATTTATAAAGCTGGATTGTAAGTGAAAGTTGTAAACAAATCTATGATATGTACGGTATTGCATGGATGAACCTTGTAGTACCATGAATAATAAAGATATATAATTGAGATGAGTCCATAGTATGGAAAAGGTATTGGTGAAGTTTCCAAGTATATGTGTTGTATAGTAAAAACAATTATGTCCAGGTGGACGTGGTGGAGGGACTTCATCAAGGTGGAAGATTAGAACCTGTTGGGTTATTGAAAATGATGAACAGATATGCTTAGGCATGAGTTTGAATATTTTATGTTGACTAGAAGTTATAAGTCCTTGATGGATGATGTACACTTAAACAAATTGAGATGGTTCATGCAGAGAAATAAATAGAATAATTGATGATTAATCCTATGGGATTTGACCACTTGAAATTATAATGCTGGTCAATTGTTAAATTGAGATATATTGAAATATGGGATTTAAACTCATAAGGAGGTAGTGCTGATTAAACATAGGCGAGATGAATTAATTATGTATTATATGTATAAGGAAGAAGTTGAGAGAATCGCCATGGATGGCATTGAACAAGGTTCATTGAGAGTATGATTGTCCGTAACGGAATAATGGTTTAGCTTGACCGATATGCCATGAAGGAAACAAATATGACTATATGTGTGCGTGTGTGGAATTCTCCTTGGAAATGGCTACTATGTAGAGATTCAGGTGTTACGAAGCATAAGAGGATTGATCCATGATGAAGGTCTCTTGGAAATCTCAGAGAATGAATATCGTAATTTAAATGGCCTAATTACTTGTGGATGTTGTAATGCATTGTGAATAATACCTAATGGCCTGATGGCCAGTATACCTATTCTGATGAATAAACGGATAATAATCCAGTGATGGCCTAAGTGCCAGTATACATATATATGTATGTACACCTTGTGATGGCCTGAGCGCCTAATTATCCGTGTTGAGGTAAATTATTAAATTTTTTGTAAAAGGACAATGAGGCCGAATGAAATCCCCGATGATGGGAAGTATCTGAAGAGATTGTATGATTAGAGAATGAGCTAATGTACAACCTGATGGGAAATCATGTGATTAGTGTATGAACTAAGCTACAATAAAGTGTGGAATTATGTGTTTAGCAAAAGAGCTAATGTGTAATGTCAAAACAAAAAATGATAAGATTAGTTAATGAGTTGAGGTATAAGTGTTAGTGCAAGGATTGATATAATTTTCCAGTGCACGGATTGAGGTGAAATTAGTCTTTTGTGATAGGACGAATATGTTTAGAAGATCCCTGTGTGATGGGAAGTATATGTGAGATGTGTACAGAACTTTGAGAAAATTCTTGATTCACGGAATAGAGATTATGTTATGAACTATGCCAAGTGAATAGTTGTAACAGCCCGTTACGTACCGGTATTGTTAACATTAATTATGATATTAAGCGCAGTTACAATCACAGCAGTTCATTTATAAAACGCGAATAAATTTTTTCCGATTATTACGCGAGCATTTAAAACATAAAAAGGCGTAATAATTAAAAGCTGTGACCGTAACCATAAACTCTTGCGGAAGACTTATTTAAACTATTTTTATCACTTACGTTACTTATTATAAGTTACTAAGGAGTTCCCATAAACTCACTTAGCCAATTTCCAACTTTACGTTTTTACCAATTCGAACATGTTTCACTCTAAGTTTTTCTGCGACCAAACCGATCGCAACCAACCCTTCTTCTCAGATTATATTTTTGTATTACTTAATTCCCTTTTTAACAAGCTATCATACACTCAATTCGGAGCTCATTTGCTCCGGTTATCGCCGTTTGAAGTTGGATAAGCAATTAGCCCAAACAACCCCAAAACAGCTCCAAACCACTCACATTACTCGAATTCCTGCACTCAATAGACTCAAACATTTGCTCTCACATTTTTATCCTACAAACTAGACATCTCAAACTTCATTTTGATATATCACACGCTTAATTTGACGGAGAAACGAAGCGGGAATTAATTTCCCAAATCCGGTCCAGAATCTGCCTCAGGTGCAGGGGCACATGGGCAGTCCGTGTTTCTCTATTTTTTTCAGGCCGAAGATCAACCCAGATTTTACTCAAACTTGGACACAAGGTAGAGGACATCTCAACCTTCAAAATGGCATATGGCACGTCCCTAGGGGACTTCTATGGAGGGAGATATGCTCTTCCGAAGTTCGCCTAAAATCTGCCAATTCTACAGAAAATTCGCCAGAGTTTCCTTTGTTTTTCCAATAATCCCAAATTTGTAAAAGATCATTTAAACCTCAACGTACCTAATAAACACATGATAATACAGTAATAATCCAATGGGTGGCACACACAAGGACCAACAACGCCTTGGGGCACTTACAACCCAATCCAGTTTATAGTTATTAAACATAGAGTCCATATTAATCATTCTTAAGTAGTTGCAATCACTAACACCTTTTTCATGCATATTTCCATCATACATATTATCATAACCTAAAATAGGCCTAAGGCCCTTCCATCATAATTAGACATGCATCAATACTATTACAATATGGCTTTACAAATTACAACTTGAAACTAAAACTTCAAATTACATTCTTCTAAAATTTCAACTTAATTTAAAAGACAACATAACCAAATACATCACTACTAGACTTAGGCAAAATGGCATGAACAAGATGCTAATGAAGCTACTAATAAATACAAATGACATGTTCATGCCCTAAGTCTAGCCTAGGCCACACGGCCAACAAAATGCAAAATATGAAGCGCTCCAGCGCTCACTCTGCGGGCCTCTTGCCCGAGGCTCCTGCTCCACTGCTACCTCCTGAAATAAATGCCCCGAGACGGGGTGAGATATACGAATATATCTCAGTAACCAAGAGGTTCTGGAGAAAACTCCACCCAATGGTTCACTTCGATGCATATCAATAGAATACAACAACCACTTTGAAAACGGGATATAGCAAGGGATTTAGAGAATGGGGAATATAAAGAAAACAAAATACGACGATACGGGATGGTAACCCCAATTCCACGTACGCCCTCGGCATATATAAGCCTATGGGTATCATCCAAGGTGTGTTCACAGAAACCACAACCATGATGCCCAAACCAACCAAAACGCCAAAGACATTCCTAGTGTGCTCCTACCCGGATCACACACCATGACCGCAGTCAACTGGAACTCCCTCCTGGAGACCTATCCAGCGGAAGTCCGAAAATGCCCGAAGGCTAATAAAACTGTCTACTGGCCAGAGACTCGGTACTGCAGTACCCATAGCAATAATGCATGCATGCTCATGTGTTCTATACTATTCATACACACTTCCTACCGTTGCCATCAACTGGCAAGGTGGAACAGAAAAGGGGAACAAGCCCCAGTACCAAGAGGTTACCTTAATTCGTGTTTCCACAAGCTTCGCCGCAGCTTATCCCTCAACTCGGTACACAGCGGAATGCCTACACAGAGGACATTCCCAATCACTCTCAGTTCAACCCACACATGTTAATTTATAATTACACATGCAATGAACCAATTTCTTACCTCAATCCACTTGGTCCCGGACCAAGGGCAATTCACTGATTCAAGATTCGGGATTCAGGTCGACGTACGGCAACCTATACAATAACGTACATCCATCAGTACTCGTCAAATAGTATCAAAACGCAAAAACACAAAAATCCTCCCCATCCTCCCTTGATGGTTCGGCCATTGTAGTGTAAATGTGAGATTTATTTTTCTAAATTTTCTTTCTCATTTTGTTACGTCTCATTAGGTTGTCAATAGGCTGGTTCAAGTGCCGGTTCGTCATTTTCGCGTCGAATTACATCAAAACGCGAAAATCGCCAAATCACCCCTTTTCCCCTTGGAGGTTCGGCCATGTAGGTGTAAATTTGAGATTTATTTTCCTAAATTTTCTTTCTCATTTTATAACACTCCCTTAGGTTGTTTTGAGGCTAGTTCAATCGTCGTTTTTCCGTTTTTCGACATTTACGCATCGTTTTGCGAAATATTTCATTCTGGGCTCACTTAGGTCTCTAACACAATTCATTCTTTTCCATTGATTCAAACACTCTCCAAGCACAACACAACCCATCTAAGCACCATATAACTACTCAAATCATCATCCAAATCATTTTTCAACATCAATTCTTCAATCTTTCTTAAAAGAATCGAATTTTACCCTATGGCATTCCAAGGAATTTCCATACAACTTTAATCATTCCACACCTCATACAATCCTATTATATCAACATACAATCATACAACAACTCATCAATCCAATCCTAACACATTTTCAAAACTCAAAGTCATGACAACCTCAAAATTTTCTAAGTTAAAAATTCACATTTTTCATCAATAAATTTCATCGCATTTCTAGCTTTAATACATCATTCTAACACATTATCATCTAATACACATTTTCAAATTGAGCTCTCTAACACAACACATCATCAAATCAAGCTTTAGGTTTCCAAAAATTCAATCACAATTAAACCATGTAAATGGGATGGAAACATACTCACAACAAAGGCTAGAAGCTAACCCAAGACTCCTCCAAGCAATGGAAGATCAAAAAGCTCCAT
>NW_026895922.1:0-100119 GCF_033153095.1 Gastrolobium bilobum | reverse complement strand
ACTAATGGAAATAAGGTTGAAAGGAGAATGAGGAACATAAAGCACATTCTCAATGAGAATAGAAGGAAAAAGGAGAACAATGCCAATCCCTTGGGACTGAACCAGTGACCCATTAGCCATAGTGATACTGGGCAAGGGACCAGACGTACAGAGAGAGGTAAATAAAGATTTATTACCAGAAATATGGTCAGATGCACCAGAATCGAGAATCCATGGACCAAGAGAGGGCGAGTGCGAAACACCAGCAAAGGAATTACCCGTGTGTGCACTAGAGGCAGTGGTACCAGGAGGTGGCTGTGATCCAGCAATCAAGGCAGAGTCCGAGGCAAGAACAGTAGTCTGAGCAAAATGAGCGAAGCGAGGAGGGCGACCATGAAGATCCCAACAACGATCAATAGTATGGCCCGACTTTTTGCAATGAGTGCAGAGAAAGCGTCTCGTAGAGGGTTTGCGTCCACGTGCAAAACCCTTGGAGACAAGGGCAGATGGGTCAATTGAAGAGGGAGCAGATACTGCAGGCTCCATAGAAGTCTTAGGTGGAATGCGAAGCAACGTAGACCAAACAGAGTCAAGCGATGGAACAGTAGTAGAGCCCAAGATCTGATCCCGGTTGACAGAATATGCCGGGGGCAAACCATAAAGAGCCATGAGCATGAAGAACGTGCTGCGTTGCTCAAGTTCTTTAGCAGGATCTGCAGCAGGCGGCAACAGTTCATTGAAATCATGAATGAGGCCCTGAACTTTTCCCAAGTAAGTAAAACAACTACTGAAGGAACTCAAGTTTGGAGACACTGGCTCAGCATCTCTTATTTGTGATAATCAAGCTGCTTTGCATATTGCTTCAGATCCAGTGTTTCATGAAATGACTAAGCACATTGAGATAGATTGTCATTTCCTTGGAGAAAAGGTTCTCTCAGGAGATATAGTCACTCGTTTTGTCAACTCAAATGATCAATTAGCCGATGTATTCACTAAGTCTTTGAGAGGACCTAGGATAGATCAGATATGTAACAAGTTTGATGCATACGATCTATATGCTCCAGCTTGAGGGGGAGTGTTGTTGTAAATAGTGTCATAGAAGTCCCACATTGTGTATATGTCTTTGTATTTCTTATATGGTTTAATATATAAATGAAATCTCCTTCGTGTAGTTGACACAAGGATTACAGTCAATGCCTCTTGTATCGTGATATTTAACATATACCATCCACCAAAAGTTATTTATCCATGCAATATTGACCCTACTGCAATTTTGCAGTATGTTGTATTCTTTAAAATGGACCTTTTCTCACTGCTTACAGATCCTATAAGAGACGAGGCCCATGAAAACAACCAATTGCTAATCATAAAGGAAAACTTACGGAGTGATTTATACCTGGATGGTGGCCGTATTTCTCTGTTCTCCCCCAACTGGAGAAAATGTAGAACCATCTCCTTTCTCAATGGTAAACTCAACAGTCCCTCTCCCTGAAAGCCTAAAAAAAATTGCGAAGATATTGATTTTCCCCCATGTTCTAAGTGTTTAATTTTCCAAAGAATTGAGCTATGAATGATTAACTGTGCAATCATTTTTAAGTTAGTCTCATGTGAAATGGTCACAGTGTATGTTCAACATTTAAGGGGGGGAAATATCTGAAATGTCCATTACAAGGATCTATGTACTAGATCAAGATAATGACTGAGGTGACTTTCAGCACGAGTCACTAACCGTGGATATTGCATGTATTGCTTCGGCAACAGAAAAGATAATCCCGGTGCCTGTTGCAACAATATCAAGTTCAGATTGTGGACATGGTTGTAATATTGTTATTGCTTAAATTCAGTCATTTTATTGGAAAAAATGAAAGTAACTACTATTGATTTCAAGGTACTATCTTATTATCTGGTTTGCAGTTGCCTCTTACCTGTAATAACTCTACCTCTGCTACAGTATCCAGTGTAGATGCAAGGTTCATTGACACTTTATCTGCATCCTGCTCCTTTATAGATTGAAGGAGAGCTTGCAAACCCCCCTGCAAAATATTGGCATCATTCTGGTAGCTTCTACAATGAACCATAACTACCAATTTCACATAATGGATGAATTACATAACATTGTTGAATATTTCATCGTACAAAAAACAGAACATAATGAACTGAGATTGAGTAGAAATAAATAGCCAAATTCAACATTCTAGTATCTTCACCCCTTTTTCTTGCATCCAGCAACCTTTTGGACACGACCACATGGTATATTGTTATATTAGCTTCATAAGAGAAACATAAACAATATAAAAATGTACTTATTTTGCAACATAAAAACTATCATGTCAAGTATAAGTTACTTAAACAAAAATCATCGTAAACATGAATGACATATAAACACTCGTATATTCCAGAAGGTGTATTTTTTTCTAAAATACCTTCCCATCTATTAGAGTTGCATGTACCATAGTACCCCTTTCCTTCAGTTCCGCTGGTATACTAGCCAATATAGAATCCTTCTCATCAACCGCTATCTGAAGTAACGAAGACAATAACACCTAATAATTAGTAACTTTGCTTCTAAAAAATAAATAAAGGATATACTTATAATTTATTTTTGTTTACAACTTCTTACAATTACATTTTAACCGTTGATTTTTATCAATATGATGTTTATAATTTATTGAAAATTAATAATTAATTAATAAATATGACCCAATAAATTACAGGGAAAGGATATACTTACCACCAAAAAAAGTTTACAACATTTACAACTAACCTAATCACAATTGATTTCTCTTAATCTAACGATTATAATTTATTGAAAATTATTGAATCGCTTTTTTTAATAATTATTAATTTCCAATAAATTATAACTGTTAAATTGACGGAAATCAACGGTGATTAAATTGGTTGTAAAAGTGGTAAACTTTTTTGATAATAAGTATATCCTGCCACCTAAATTATAATTCAGAGATTTATAAAAATCAATTATTAAGATATGGATATAAAATATCGTAGAGAAAATAGAATGTAAATATAACCTTCCCTTAAAATAAATACAAGGATGAAAAAAAAAATTGAATACCTTCAAAGCTTTCTTCACATTCCCCTCCATTGTTCCATAAGGTTTCCTCTGCGGAATCCTCAACAGGTACGAAATATCTTCGAGAGTGTCCTAAAAGAGGCGCAAAAAAAAGTTCAAAGATAGCAAAAACGGCAACTGCAATTCAAAAACGACAATGATGGAGAGAAACCTGAATAGCCTTCATGTTAGCGTTTGCAGGAATGGCTTTCCTGAGAGCAACTTCACCTGTTCTGGGAACCTTAGTATCTGGCGAATACAGAACAGCCTTCGCAGCAGGAGACACATACGACAACGAATCCGAAAACGGTAACAAAAGTGTAATCTGAACTGAACAAACTATGATAGGAATCGCGCTTTTGAATAGCTGGTTCATTATCCTCTCACCAATCGTTGGTGCTGACGTGTCATGCTGGTATATGAGTTCCTGCATCATTAACACACATCACTTCAGAAATGCAGCATAACACAATGTTGACAATGGTTTAGTTAAATGTACACTGTGGTGTGACCTTCGTGATGTGGTTGTGGTGGTGGTGGTGGTGTTTCTTTGAGAAGCACGTGATTGGGGAAGTTGTTGAGTGCTGTGACGTGGCGCGATGGAAGGAAGGAATGGAAGAAAGGGTTGGGAAGAGAGTGGGAGATGAGTCGCGAGTGATGGAAACGTTGAAGGAGCAAGAAAGAGAGAACGCCATTGAAGCGAATGGGGGAGTTTGGTGTTTCCTGTGCCTAATCCGTTACGATTCTTGTGTGTGGAAGTGGAGGAACGAACACGCGTCCTATGTGGCTATTGATGTGTAATGACATCCATGCCCTCGGTTTAAAAAGGTGGAAAAAAGATATGAAAAAGGTCCCACCGAGATTTGAACTCGGGTTACTGGATTCAGAGTCCAATGTCCTGACCACTAGACCATGGGACCTATTTATTGAGCTTTGGAAACAATTATTTAATATGGTTACAATACTGTGATTTTTAAATTTAAATGCTCCCTATCCATCTCTCAATAATAATTACCTTTTTTAGAATTTACAAAAAAAAAAAATTACCGTTTTTAGAATATTATTTGAAACTTTGTTAATAAAACATATGGATACCACTTCTCTATTTTAAAATACATTCTCCGAAATATCCTTAATTTGATTATTTAAATAGTAGAATTAATTAAAGAATGTCATATATTAAGCTCCAAATTAAAATTCTCAATGTTCAATAAGCTGACTATTTCAAATGTTAACATCGGAAATTAATTAATATTAATTTAGAATAAGAAGCTATAAATAATTATACAAACAAAAAACTAAGCTATTTTTCAACAAGTGGTTTCAAGTTTGAGTCTAGAGTAGCGGCGGATCTACTCATGGACACATGACGGTAAGTGCAAACATAAAGTTTTGAAAAAAAAAAAAAAGTTTTTTTTTGGTGGATTAAAAAAAAATTATTACTAATCATTTCGAGGGTTTTCAGAGGTGAAAGGTGCTACAAACATTGGGGCTTTTCATGGCGATGACATAAACCCCTACACCGACAGATGTCTGACCCCCTTTTCATCCGCACTTAATTCCATTCTCTTGCTACCATCTCTCCAAATCGCAAGAGACGCATGCACCCCCTTTGCAAAGGTAACTTTATTTTCCCTTTCTATGCAACAACTTAACTTCTTCTTCCAATTAATTTCAATTGAGAAGGGAATACTTAAATTGTATATTTAAGGAATAAGGTCTTTGTCCATATTGCTTTTGAAAGTAGTAAGAACTAGTCTTGTATGACTAGGCTAGAACTTGTTAGTTTGGTTTGCTAGCAATATTATGCTTTACCACCCTTGTTCATTGTTATCATTATTGGTCTATGTCAAAGGTTATGTACGTGAATTTTTTCTTTTTTTTTGAATTAATCGAGAACAAGTGGTAAAAGATAAATTTTTGTAGCTCACTTCTCATTTTTGTGAGTCTACCTTATGATTTGATTATTTATTGATGCTTTCGATTATAATTCATGACACATAATCTTACAAGTTTCTAGGTGAAAGTGAATATCTCCATTTGCAAACCTCTTCTGTGCAATCATAATCATATTGTTATTTTTTGTCTATATTTTTATATAGGCTTAGCTGCTGTAGTTTGCAATACAGTTCTTACGATCACAATATTAATTTTGTAGCTGATGAAGTTTCTCATGACAATGATTCATTATTGGGGCATGAGTTGGTCAAAAGTTCTAAAAGTTAGGACCATACATATAAGTTCTTCAATTCTTGCAACAAAAAACCCCTTCCTTTATAAAAGTTATGATCACAGTATTAATTTTGCAGCTGATGAAGTTTCTCATGGCAATGATTCATTATGTGGTTGCACTGGAAGGGGAGGATTGAGCTGATGGTTGGATTTGTAACTCAACCCTGGATGTTGATTCTGATTCTTCTGATCATACCAAAGTTTGTTTAGTTCAATAGTTTCAGGTGCTCTCATGAAGTCGCAATCTTCAGTAGCATGAGTACCTGCACAAATACCACAAGTTATTTGAGTACTATTAACAGAAGAAACTTGAGAATTAGCAAATTGCTTTGTAAGAGCATCTAATTGTGCTTGTTGTTTCTTATTCAGTTGTAGTATTTGTTCATTCTGGGCCAATGCTGCATCATAGCCGTTAAGCTTTATGATCCTCGTTGTCCTTTGTGGGACTGGAGCATTATCGAACTCCTGAGAGGCTAAAGATTCTAGCAATTCTAGTGCTTCCTCTGGAGTTTTTGTTTTCAGTGATCCTCCTGCTGCAGCATTCACCAAGGTTCTTGTGCTCGGTGTCATTCCTTGGAAGAAGATTTGTCCTTTCTGCCAAGCTTCAAAGCCATGCTGTGGACACTTCCTGAGCAGTCCCTTGAACCTTTCCTATGCCTCGTACAAGGATTCACTTTCTTTTTGTTCAAAAGAAGTGATATCTGCTTTGAGCCTTGCCATCTTTGAAGCTGAGAAAAATCTGGCCAGGAATTTCCTTGCTAAGTCATCCCAACTGGTTATGCTTCCTTCAGGTTGAGACTGCAGCTGTAACACCACGTGTATACCCGGTAATGTTATCATACTATCGTATTAAGCTGCGCTTAATTAAACAATGCGGAAAATCTTTTTCTTTTCAATTATGACGTCATTATACTTAGCCAAGTTGATTACTTAATCAATTTCATAAAATATCGCCTGTATGTAAATCGCAATAAGACATCTACTGAAATACCTCAATATATAAATATAAAGTAAGTATCTAGGTCACGGATCTACAACTCGTAGTCCGGACAGTATCCTGATACATTAAAACAACTCTAAATAAAACAGGACATAATCAAGTCTACGTGGCATGGACAATCCCCATGCTCACCAAATCAATAGCATAGACAACCAAGTCTCAACATAATAACCCAAATCCATAAAGAAGCTAAAAGCATAAAAGCAGCATGCATAACCAGCATCCAACAAGTCAGCATATAATAACAGCAATATCTAACTCAGCTCCGGCCTCGTGCCGCCTGGGGCCTCAACCCCAACATTACCTGATCCTGAAATAAGCATTCCCCAAACGTGGGGTGAGATCTCTAAACCAGAAATCTCAGTAAGACAAGGGGTCCTCAAGGATCTTCCACCCCAAGCTCACTTACATGTGCAATATAAGTTCTAAAAGCATTTATATCAATATAAGTTCCAAAACTATGCAGTGCAACATATATTCATGCCATGTATGTTTATCACTATTCTACTGGCCAGAGAAATGCAGGAATACGTCTATTACCTACAGATTGTACAAGGAACATTGCTTGCACCTCAACCACAGCCTCACCATATTGTATGTACTACATACTCAGGCTTACCGTATAGGTGGAACTCCACATGCATATCATAAAGGCACTAGCATATAACAGCTCAATAGCATTTCCAAAACATCAAAAACATGTAACACAACATGCATATAACCATACCCCCATGGGACATGGTGGAACCACAACATGGCTAAACCGAGGACACGAAAGCTTACCTTGCAAGCTCACTATCCAATGCCAAGAGTCCACAATCTCAAGGTCCAAACACCGCAGTATCACAATTTGTTATGGACCAATAGTATATCATTAAACATGCACCACAAGCATACAACTTAAAGACAACGTCTTTTCGTTACGTTCTACGTCTTAAGGCTTCACACAAGCCATAAACCCTCAATCACATGATTCTGACTTAATTCAATTAAAACAGAAATTCAACTTCATCAATCTAGGGTCCACAAACCCCCAGTAGCCTACTATACACACAGCACAGCTACTGTTCTGCGAAATCCCAGAATATCCGGATATTCCTCGGGGACATATCCGGATATCCAATATCCGGATTTCTCTCTGGCAATATCCGGATATCAATATCTGGATATCCAGATCTCCATATCCGGATATCAATATCCAGATATTTCACGGGCAAATATCTGGATATTTTGCGACAGAATGCAATTCCTGCATTTTGTGAAGATATCCTTCAAATGTTCCATTTTTACCGATTACAGAAGCCTAAACATGCATTTCTATGTGTGTTTGACATTACCCCAAGTTAGGTTATCATCTTTTAACCATTATATGCATCAAGGTTCCATTTTTAGGTATAAAAACTCATGATCAAGTTGAGGTACATACTCAAGGCTTCAAAGCAGAAACAAGGGCTGCTCTTGGAGCTCACAACCAGCTCCAACAAACTGACTACACAAGACCAACGAAAATGCCACAAAGCTTGGCCCTTTCTTCACAAAGGAAGCTCCTTGAAGCTTCACAAACCAAGAAGATGACTCCACAACCCCCAACTCAACAAGACAGCACCTCAAGCTCACTAAGACAGCAACACAACCCAGAACATAAGCTCCTCTCCCACTCACAAGTGACCATCACACCCAACCATAGTGCTAAGGATGAGGAAAAGAGAAGACTTAAAGCCAAAGGAGCCAACTTGCTCAAGAAATGGAGAAGAAAACCCAAAGGAGCAGCCAAACTGATCAGCCTCTCAACAACTCACGCATAGAAGTCTGTTTTCTAGGGTTGTGTGCCCTTAATAAGAGTATTTATAGGTCACTTAAGCATTAAACACACAGTATTAATTTTAATTGCTACGCTTAGCATTTTAATCCCAAACTCAGGATTCTTAATCTACTCATTTTTTTAAGATTTATCATATTTTTATTATATTTTTCGGAGCACCTTTCCGGTACGCGCTTTTCATAGCCAATACCAGTTTCTGGCACCAGTTCTCATTATTTTAACTTGAAACTCGTTTTACAAGTCCTATAAATTATTCTAGGAATTATCATGCACTTATTATAATTTTTTGAGATACTTTTTCGGTACACATTTATACCGACTTGCAGAACCGGTATCTACACTTTTCTTCCGAAAAGCAACTTTCAGCATTCTTAATCACCTATCATAATTATTAAAGCCTCTTAATAATTATTAGGGTCAATTATGGAATCATTTCCTAATTTAACATAATTAATTAATTTACTTCCTTAATTAACGGCGCGGGTTCTTATATTCACCCTACTTTTTTAAGATTTTGTCCTCAAAATCAGAAAACATACATGTCTCGAAACTCGAGGTACTGCCGGAGAAGCTCTTCCTCACGCTCCCAAGTACAGTCCACAAGTGTTCTTCCAGTCCATTGCACTTTGACCATCGAAATGATCTTACTCCTCAGCTGCTTCTCGCCACGCTCGAGAATCTTTAGTGGTCCGACGGAAGTTTTTAGGTTCTCCCGAACCTCCACATCATCAGGTTTCACCACGTGCGACGGATCTGTTATGTACTTCCGAAGATGAGACACGTGAAACACGTCGTGGATGTTGGCCAAGTTCGGAGGCAAGGCAAACCGGTAGGCAACAGGTCCTACTCTACCAAGAATCTGGTATAGCCCAATATATCGCGGGCTCAGCTTCCTTACTCCGAGTGCCCGACCAACACCGGTGATAGGTGAAAGTCTCACAAACACGTTCTCACCCTTACTGAACTCCAGTAGACGATGCTTGACATCATAGTAGTTCTTCTGGCGATTCTGCGCCTGCTTCAACTTTTCACGGATCATCTGGATCTGCTGGGTGGTATCTTGGACAAAGTCCAAGCCAAAAATCTCCTTGTCCCCAACCTCAGACCAACAAGTAGGAGTCCGACACCTCCTACCATACAGTGCTTCGTAGGGCGCCATGCCCAGGCTAGCATGAAAGCTGTTGTTGTACGAAAATTCAACCAACGGAAGGTACCTATCCCATGTCGAGCCTTGCTCCAACGTGCAAGCTTGCAACATGTCCTCCAAGGTCTGGATGGTCCTCTCAATCTGTCCATCAGTCTGAGGGTGATAGGCGGTACTCAATCTCAACTGCGTACCAAAAGCCTCCTACAGCAAAATTTAACACCCCGTATATAACCGATAGTGTTATCATTACATCGTATTAAGCGGTGCTTAATTAAAAAAAAATGCGAAATATTCTTTTTCTTTTCAATTATGACGTCATTATCAATTACCATCTTGATTACTTAATCAATTTCATAAAATATCGCCTGTATGTAAATTGCAATAAGACATCTACTGAAATACCTCAATATATAAATAAAGTGTGTATCTAAATCACGGCATTACCTCTCGTAATCCGGACAATATCCTGATACATTATTACAACTCCAAAGACTCAAGACATAACAGTACTATGTGTCATGGACAATCCCCATGCTCACCAAATAAACATAGTCTCAACAAGATAGACATAAATCGCCATAAGCATGCTCTGAAGCTATAAGCAATAAACAGCATACAAATCCAGTATCCAACATCTCAGCATAAATAACAGCAAATCTAACTCAGCTCCGGCCTCCTGCCGCCTGAGGTCTCAACATTACCTGATCCTGAAATAAGCATTCCCCAAACGTGGGGTGAGATCTCTAAACAATAAATCTCAGTAAGACAAGGGGTCCTCAATGATCTTCCACCCCAAGCTCACTTACATGTGCAATATAAGATTTAAATGCATTTATATCATTATCAGTTCCAAAACTATGTACTGCAACAGATATCTATGGCATGTGTGTAATCACTATCTACTGGCCAGAGAAATGTAGGAATACGTCTATTCCCTACAAGTAGTACAAGGAACACCGCTTACACCTCACCCACAGCCTCACCCTCTTGTATGTTCTACATACTCAGGCTTACCGTATAGGTGGAACACCTCCATGCATATCAACAAGGCACTAACATACAATAGCTCAACAGCATTTCTAAAACATCAAAAGCATGTAACACAGCATGCATATACCATATCCCCATGGGACATGGTGGAACCACAACATGGCTAAACCGAGGACACCAAAGCTTACCTCTAAGCTAGCTATCCAATGCCACAAGCTCAAAGTCCAATCACAGCAGATCACAATATGATATGGACCAAATGTAAATCAGTAAACATGTACCACATGCATACAAATTAAAGACAACGCCTTTTCATTACATTTTATGTCTTAAAGCTTCTAACAAAGCTACAAGCCCTTAATCACAAGATTCTGGCTTAGTCCACTAATTACAGAAGTTCAACTTCATCAATCTAGGGTCCAAAAATCCCCAATAGCCTACTGTACACACAACACAGCTACTGTTCTGCGAAATCCCAGAATATCCGGATATTCCTCGGGACCATATCCGGATATGCAATATCCGGATATCTCACAGTCCATATCCGGATATGTAATATCCGGATATATAGATTCCCATATCCGGATATCCAATATCCGGATATTCCACGGGCAGATATCCGGATATTTCATGACAAAATGCAGCAACTGCATTTCGTGAAGATATCCTTCAAAGGTAGGGTTTTTACCGATTTTAAACACTTAAACATGCATTTCTAGGTGTGTTAAGCATTACCTCACAACAAGTTATCATCTTTTAGCCTTAACATGCATCAAGCTTCCATTTTTAAGCATTAAAACTCAAGTTAAAGGTTGATGATCATACCACAACTCAAAAACAGAGGATGGAGATGCTCTTGGAGCTCAACACAGCCCCTCAAGTCTGACTCAAGGATGATGCACGAAAATGAACAAGAAGGTAGGTCTTTCACTCAACAAGAAGGCACCTTGGAGGATCAAAATGCAAACAAAAGGTCACACCCCCCAAGAACAGAAAACACAGCTCCCTCACACCTCTCACAGCAGCTGGACACTCACCAAAAGGCTCTCCTTTCACTCAACAATGATGCTCTTAAGTGTTTACAAGAAGAAAAGAGAAGGATCAATGCCAAAGGTCCCAACTTGGCTCAAGAGAAGGTGAAGGAGACCAATGGAACAGTGCTCAAGCAGCTGGTCAGCCTCTCTCACGAAGGAAATCTGGTATATAGGGCAATGTGCCCTTAGTAAGTGTATAAATATCCAACTCACACTTAAACACGCAGTATTAGCTTTAATTGCTACGCTTAGCATTTTAATCCCAAACTTTGGAATATGAAACTACACATTTTTCCAAGAATTATCATATTTTTCTTATAATTTTCTGAGCATCTTTCTGGTACGCGCTTTTCAAAGCCAATACCGGTTTCTAGCACCAGTTCTCATTATTTGGACTTGAAACTCGTTTTACAAGTCCTATATGTTATTCTAGTAATTATCATGCACTTACATTAATTTTCCGGGATACTTTTTCGGTACGCATTTATACCGACTAGCAGAACCGGTATCTTCACTTTTCTTCCGAAAAGCGATTTTCAGCATTCTTAATCACTTACCATGATTATTAACGCCTCTTAATAATTATTAGGATCCATTATGGAATCATTTCCTAATTTTGCATAATTAATTAATTAAATACCTTAATTAACGGTGCAGGTTCTTACACCTCCCAGAACCAAGATGTGAACTTCGGGTCCCTATCACTGATGATACTCTCGGGCACCCCGTGAAGCCTCACAATCTCGCGAACAAAAAGCTTGGCCAACTGCTCTGTAGTGAAGCTAACCTTCACTGGAAGAAAATGGGCAGACTTCGTCAGTCTGTCCACAATGACCCAGATAGAGTCACAACCCGCCTGAGTCTTCGGCAAACCCACCACGAAGTCCATGGAAATACCTTCCCACTTCCACTGTGGTACTTCAAGAGGTTGAAGTTCACCAGATGGTTTCTGATGTTCAGTCTTCACCTTCTGGCAAACCATACACTTGGACACAAAGACATCAACATCTTTCTTCATGCCCGGCCACTAGAAGTTCTTCTTCAGGTCCTTGTACATCTTAGTAGCACTAGGGTGGATAGAAAATTGGCCCTTATGGGCCTCTGCCATAACCTCATCGGTCAACAAACCTTGAGGAACCACGATCCTCTGTTGAAACAAAAGAAGTCCATCATCATTTCAAGACACACCGTCTCGGTTCTTCACATAATCCAGACACTCTCTCTGAACTTGTGCCTCTTTGATCTTTTCTAACAGCTCAATCACGACGTCTGCTGCTTCCATCTCGAGAAGTGCACTCTCACACGGAGCGGTCACTGCCAGGTTTTGAAACTTCTCAATCACATAAAAGTTACCAAGTAACAAACTAGATGAGCTCTCGGGTTTCCGGCTCAAAGCATCAGCTACCACATTGGCCTTGTCAGGATGGTACTTCAACTCAAAGTCGTAATCCTTTATGAACTCCATCCATCTCCTCTGCCTCATGTTCAGCTCTTTCTGGTCGAAAAGATACTTCAAACTCTTGTGGTCGCTGAACACCACAAACTTCAAACCAAACAAATAATGCCTCCAAATCTTGAAAGCAAACACAATAGCAGCCAACTCCTAGTCATGAGTAGGGTAGTTCTCCTCATGAGGCTTCAAATGCCTCGAAGCATAGGCAATCACTTTGCCCAACTGCACCAACACACAACCTAGCCCCTTCCCGGAGGCGTCGGTGTAAAGCTCAATCTCAAGCGCAGGATCAGGAAGGACCAACACAGGTGCAGTAGTCAGTCTCTCCTTCAACTCCTGAAAACAAACCTCACACTTGTGAGTCCACACAAACGGAGTCTCCTTCCGGGTAAGACGAGTCAAAGGGAGAACCATCGTGGAGAAACCCTTGATGAACCTCCGATAGTAACCTACCAAACCCAGAAAACTCCTCACTTCCGTAACTGTCTTGGGCCTCTCCCAATCCAGTACGGCCTCGATCTTGTTCGGATCCACTGCAACTCCTTCAGCAGAAATAACATGCCCAAGGAACTTAACAGACTTGGGCCAAAACTCACATTTGGAAGGCTTCACATACAGCTTCTTCTCCTTCAGCACTTGCAGAACAGTTCTCAAATGCTCCACATGCTCCTCCTCCGTCTTGGAGTAAATCAAAATATCGTCAATGAAGACGATCACAAACTGATCCAGGTACGGCTGAAAAATCTTGTTCATGTAATCCATGAACACAGCAGGTGCATTGGTGAGTCCAAACAGAATCACCAAATACTCAAAATGACCGTATCTCGAACGAAATGTGGTCTTAAGGACATCCTCTGGCTTTACCCGAATCTGATGGTATCCGGATCGGAGATCAATCTTGGAATACACGCAAGCACCCCTGAGCTGATCCAACAGATCATCAATCCGAGGAAGGGAATACTTGTTCTTGATTGTCACCTTGTTCAGCTACCTGTAGTCGGTGCACAATCGCATTGTCCCGTCCTTCTTCTTCCCAAAGATGACCGGTGCTCTCCAAGGAGACACACTCGGTCGAATGAAATCTTTCGCTGAAAGATCCTCAATATGCTTCTTCAGTTTTGCCAGCTCCGGTGGCGACATCCGGTATGGAGCTAAAGAAATAGGCCCCACACCAGGCAACAGATCAATGGAGAACTCTATCTCCCTCTGTGGCGGAAACTCAGGAATCTCCTCAAGAAACACCTCGAGGAATTCCCTCACCACAGGAATGCCAGTGATATCCTCCTGTGTCCCACTCACCAAACCTCCCAACATGACATATCCAAATGCCCCAGCTCTCAAGGCTCTCCTAGCCTACAGCAAAGAAATGTATGGCGATGAGCTAGCTGTGGAATCATACAGAGACATCACCACACGCTTGGCACAACAATCAATCAATGCACAATTCCTAGACAACCAATCCATGCCCAGAATAATCTTCAAGTTGGCCATCGGCAATCCTATCAGATCTACCGAGAACTCATGGCCCTCCCACTGAAACACGACATCTCAATGTACAGTGGTAGAATCACACTTTTCTCCGGTGGCGGTGGTCACCCGCAACGGTGGAGAAAGAACAGACATGGACAACTCAAGTCCCACAGCAATCGGGGTTGCAACAAAAGAATGCGTAGCCCCAGAGTCAAACAAGACATCAACAGATGATGCACCAATAGTAACAGTACCTCTGACAAGGTTCGGAGCTCGATCCGACAGCTGACGATCCAGGGTATATACACGCCCAGTAGATGGTGGCATTGCCAGTGCCGAAGTAGGTAGAAGGGGAACCATCTGAAGTGGCACTACCTGCACTGCAGTAGTTCTCGCCGTCGACGATGGACAATCTCTGGAGAAGTGGCCCTCCTTGCCACACTGGAAACAAATCAACTGGCCGGTAGAACACGGCCCAAAATGAGTCTTCCCGCATCCCGAACACCTGGGAGCAGGAGGTCTCGCTGCACTCCCCTGAGCAGAAGTCCTCTTGAACTGATTCGGCGCCTGCCGAGCTGCCATCTGCTTTCCCTTGCCCTTGTTCCCAAACTTCTTGTCCCTCCAAGAAGTGGAACTACCAGCTACTACCTTCGTCGCCTTTGCAACCTTGGCCTTCTTGGCCTTACTCGAGTCGTAGAAGTCCTCGATATCACGACACTGCTGAACCAGTGTCCCAAAGTCTCTCGAAGCAGCACCAGCAATGTCCTCACTAAGTCCTCTCCGAAACTTAGCAGCCAAGAATGTAGGAGTAGGCCTCGCCATCCTGAAGTGTGCAAACTTCACCAACTGGTTGAACTTGGCCAGGTACTCGTCCACAGACAACGAGCCCTGAACCAACCGGTCAAACTCTCCTTGCTTCCTCTCCTGAGCATCGTAAGGGAAATACTGACCCAGAAAACAATCCTCGAAGAATGGCCACGTCATCACATGACCCTGCATCTCGTAGACATGACAAATGTTCGTCCACCACTCATGGGCATCGCCCTCTAGCATGTAGGTAGCAAACTTCAACTTCTGCGGATCGGTACACTGCATGACCCGAAAGATCTTGTCCAATGCCTGTATAATTTATATGTCGTAAAATCTTGAATTCCATGCATTCTACTACATAACTCTTGTATAATTTAGCCTAAAAACATGGTAAACCAAGGGTTTATTAGTAACATGACTCGTTTTAGGTATGAATCCTTGATATATAGTATAGCATGCTATAGAAAAGGCAATAGACTATTAAACAAACCATTAAAATTTAACAGTCTTAATTTTTTTTTATGAAAGGTTAAATTCGCACATGATACCATGCTTAGTTAATTGGGATATTGTTTGCTCCCTTATTAAAGAAGGTGGGTTGGGGATCAGAGGTCTTCAGAATGTTAATAATGCACTGATTATGAAGATAGGGCAATGTATGCTTTCCAACAAGAGCTGCTTATGGGCCAAAGTCCTTAGAAACAAATACAAGCTGGGCCACGAACTAATTCCCTCCATCAGCAAGTCAGGTCCTTGTTCCAATCTCTGGCATGGTATTAGAAGGATCCTCATTGGAAATGGTTCCTCAACTAGGTTTTGGCTGGATAGGTGGACTCTCAATCTTGACATCTTGTTGTCCTACTCCATTGAAACAATTCCAACCGAAGCTCTTAATTGGAAGGTAGCGGATTGTGTTGATCCGAATTGAGAATGGAACTGGGACATGTTTCAGAGCTGGCTTCCTTCATATATACTCAATATTATCGCTGCTTCTCTTCCTCCCTCCTGTAACGCCTGTCCACTCGCAAGCATTAATGACTATCACCACACACTAACATAAGAATTTTCAGTGTTCTTTGTCCTCACTCGCACACTTCCCGAGAAATCTTTCCAAGAGGTCACCAATCCTAGAATTGCCGCAAGTCAAGCACGCTTAACTATGGAGTTCTTTTGTTTCGGGCTCCCGAAAAGCAGATGCATCTTGTTAGTATAGGTAGTACCAATTAATTCTTATAAGCTATTCCCAACTGTACTGTCCCATACCAGCACAGTCTCTGGAATCTCTCTCTTTCGGGTGTTGATTCGATTCATTCATATACCCACTTTGCTGGAAGCCTGCCAGGAGCCGCTCCTTGTCAATGCCCTTTCGCACCGGCAATCACTCTCCACCCTGGTCAGCGCCCGGGATGTTACATGCCCACCAGCTTTCGCCTGGTTCTTCCTCGAACCACACCGTACTGGAAGAGAGGCCCTGCTCTGATACCACTTGTAACGCCTGGCCACTTACAAGCATTAACGACGGTCCCCACACACTAACACAAGACTTTTCAGTGTGCTTTATTCTCACTCGCACACTTCCCGATAAAAATTCCCAAGAGGTCACCCATCCCAGAATTGCCGCAAGTCAAGCACGCTTAACTATAGAGTTCTTTCGTTTCGGGCTACCGAAAAGCAGATGCATCTTGTTAGTATAGGTAGTACCGATTAATTCTTATAAGCTATTCCCAACTGTACCGTCTCATATCAGCACAGTCTCTGGAATCCCTCTCTTTCGGGTGTTGATTCGATTCATTCATGTACCTCCGTCGCTGGAAGCCTACCAAGAGTCGCTCCTTGTCCGTGCCCTTTCGCACCGGCGATCACTTCCCGCCCTCGTCAGCGCCCGGGATGTTACACCTCCCTTTCCGATGAGGAAGATAAGGTTATCTGGAATCTGTCTCACGATGGAGTTTTTTCAATTAAGAGTGCCTACACGATCCTTGACCCCCCCATTTCTAGTGGTACCTCTATGGATTGGAGGATTCCTTGGTCATGGGATGGCCCCCAAAGGATCAGATCTTTCCTTTGGCTTCTTCTAGGTAATAAGTTGATGACCAATGACCTTAGAACTCGAAGAAGGCTGGGAGACAACGATCTTTGCCCCAGTGCAACTCCGAGGTAGAATGCTGCCTTCATCTCTTACGGGATTGCGTTGGGCTAGAGAGGTCTGGCTCTTTCTCGTCCCCATAGACCGTAGACCAGCTTTCTTTCAAGGTAATCTCATTGAGTGGGCTTCTGGAAACTTAACTGCGAAGGGTGATGGAACTAGGATATTCAATTGGAGCCTCCTCTTTGGTGTAGCTTGTTGGCTCATCTGGAAGGAGAGAAACAACCTTGTCTTTAATGGCACCTCGGTCTCTCCATTTAAACTTAGCATCAGTGTTTGGTAGGTAGCTGAGAATTTCTCTGCTGCCAAAGAATCCTTGTCGAATGCTAGACTCATCAGTCACGGAAGAAAGGAAGCTCTCATTGCGTGGAAGTTTCCTGAGCCATCCTGGGTCAAAGTCAACACTGATGGTGCTTGCAGTTTGTAAGAACCTGCATTGTTAATTAAGGAATCTAATTAATTAATTATGAGATTAATGAGATAATTCCATAATTGACCCTAATAATTATGAGAAGACTTAGATAATTATGGTAAGTGATTAATAATGTTGAAAGTCGCTTTTCTGACGAAAAGTGCAGATACTGGTTCTGCTCCACAGTATAAATGCGTACCGATAAAGTATCCCGGAAAATTATAATAAGTGTGGAAATATTCCTAGAATAATACATAGGATTAGCAAAACAAGTTTGAAGTCAAAATAATGAGAACTGGTGCCAGAACTAATATTGGCTAAGTAAAAGCGCGTACCGGAAAAGTACTGCGAAAAATAAAATAAAAATATGACAAATCTTAGAAAAATGTCTAGGTTCAGAATCCTAAGTTTGGGATTAAAATGCTAAGCGTAGCTAATAGTGCTATTATTGTGTGATTAAACTTAAGTGGGCTATAAATAGCCACTTGCACACAACCCTAGGCTGATACTCAGCCATTTCCTGCGTGTGTTGTGTGTGTGTAGTTGCTGCCTCCCTTCTTCTTCACTATTTCATTGTCTCTTCTTCACAAAATCCTTCAAGACACCACTTTTATGAGAGATTATCCACCTTTAACCTTGTACACACTAAGTGGTTGACATTGTGGGTGAGTGAGGTGTTTCATTTCTATGGTTTAAGCTGCTGTTTGTTGGGGTTTTATGCTGAGTTTGAGAGTTGGGTTGGGTGAGCCCATTGTCATGGCATTTTAGGCTTCAAGAAGCCACCTTTGAGGTGAAAGGTCCCATCTTGTGTTGCATTTTCGTAGTCTTGGAAGGACATAAACTAGGTGTTGTGTAGAGGACTTCTTTTCTGTCTCATTTTTGGAATTTTGAAGCCTTGAGGTATACCATGATCACCTCTTTGGTATTTTGATGATTTAAACTTGTTTAATCCTTTAAAAATTAAAACATGGATCATTTGAGCTAAGGACTATGTTTCTGAGTCTATAACGTGTTAATGAACATCTGTTTATGGAGTCATTGGACTCCAAATCACGTTTGGACCCTTAAAAATAGGATTATGCAGAGGGCAGTTCGAGTTTCTGCATTCTGTCTGATGAGTATTCGAATACTTTTCGGGAAGTATTCGAATACTTATCCCTTGGTAGTCGAATACTCCTTGCAGGAGTATTGGGATACTTTTCTGGGAAGAAAAGTATTCGGATACCGTTAAATAAGTATTCGAATACCGGGTAGTATTCGAATACTGTGGTATTTGTATTCGGATACCTGGTGGTATTCGGATACTGGGGGAAAAGTATTCAAATACTTTGTGGTATTCGAATACTTAAGTGAAAGTATTCGGATACTTTCTGGAGCAGGGAGTATTTGAATACTCATCATGGAGTATTCGAATACCTCCTGCAGAATTTGCATAAAATGACTTAAAATGAGTTGGAAAGCCTTAATCACTTAATGGAATCTCATGTAATAATTATTGATGATTAATTATTGTATAAAAATATTGTGATTGTGCTGTTTGTGGGCATTGAGCTAGTGTGAGCTTGGCTTGGATAGTTAGCTTGCGAGGTAAGCTTTTGTGTCCTCGGTTTAGCCATTGTTGGTTCCACCATGCCCCATGGGGGAATGGTTTTATGCATGATGTGTTTTCATGTTTTGATGATTGAAATGCTTTAGAGCTGTTAAGTGTAAAGGTCTTATAATATGCATGTGTTGTTCCATCTAGACGGTAAGCTTGAGTATGTGGCATCATACAATACAGTGATTTTGTGGGTGAGTGCAAGTGGTGTCTTGCACTGATGTAGGAAATAGACGTATTTAAGTCTTGCATTTCTCTGGCCAGTAGAATATCTTGACACACATGACATGATTATCTGTTGCATTGCACTGATTTTGGAACTGATATTGTATATTGCGTTTAGAACTTATATTGCACATGTAAGTGAACTTGGGGTGGAGAAATCCTTGAGGACCCCTTGCCTTGCTGAGATTTCTGTTTAGAGATCTCACCCCACGTTTGGGGCACATATTTTAGGTTCAGGTAACTCGGGGGTTGAGACCTCGGGCGACAGGAGGTCGAAGCTGATGTGATATGCTTGCTGTTAGATTATTATGCTTGGATGCTGATATGCTTTATGTTATTATTATGATGTTGTTGAGACTCTGTTGGGCTTTGTTGCCTTATTTGGTGAGCATGTAGATTGTCCATGCCACATTGATTTGACTATGTCTTGTTTTAGATTTGAGTTGTATTAATGTATCAGGATCATGTCTGGACTACGTGTTGTAGATCCGTGACTTAGATACTCACATATTTATATTATGAGGTTATTCAGTGTGGATACCTGTCTTTTTACAATTACAAACAGGCAACATTTTGAAAGTGATTAAGTAATCAACTTGGTAATTGATAATGACGTCATAATTGAAAAGAAAAAGTTATTCCGCATTTTAGTTAAGCGTGGCTCAATACGATGACATGTTAACAAACTGGGTATACACGGGGTGTTATACAGTTCTATTGGGAACAAAGCTAGTTGTGGAGGAGTTTTGCGGGACTGTACTGGTAACTGGCTTGTGGGGTTTTTCAGGAACCTTGGTGTTTGCAATTCCTTCATGGCTGAGCTTTAGGGAATCCTCATTGGCATTGATCTAGCGTGGTTGTCAGGGTATAGATCCGTCTGGGTGGAGTCTGATTCCTCTTCGGTCATCCAAGTGATCAAGGAGGAGGGGAGCCAGCATCAGCCTTTTGCTAGTCTTGTTAGAGGAATCCAGAACTTGCTTTCCAGACCTTGGAACGTCAGGATCACTCATGTTCATAGAGAGGCCAATGGTGTAGCCGACTGGCTTACTACTCACACGTTGGAAGGCAACTGGCGCGTAAATTTGTTCTATTCTCCCCCCAGGGCTGTCATGCCCTTCTTGGGAACGACTTTAGAGGGGTCATGTACCCTAGGCTTATCTGTACCTAACTATGCTTTCTTTTCTTGCTTTCCTTCGTTTTTCAAAAAAAAATTAGTGCCTCTAAAGCTCCTAGCTAACCGATGAAAGCATTGGATTTATAAAATCATGTACACCATATATTTATGCCCCTACATTACTTTTTGACTCAGTTCCTAGCGTATGTTTGTTGCTTGAACCAAGAAACCCAATACTATTCTCTATCCAATACTTGTTATTGTTGGGTATGGCTCATACTTCGCATGTTGATGAAGGCCCTTGTTGTCGGAGTCAGCAGAAAGGCAACTGGGGTTTTTCTAATCCTATTGTACTGTTGTAGGCTAGGTACTTTTGTAAGTCTCTGATCTATTGTAATTTTTTCTTTTCTTAGTAGTTTGGGCTTGGGCCCAAGAATAACTGCTATTAGGATTTTTCTAATGCTATTTATATTCTCCTTGTGAACAGAGGCGGATCTAGGTTAAGAAGAAGGGGGGCAAGTTCCCACCTTTAAAATATGATGCAAAAATATAAAAATACCCTTCTCTTAAAATTCAAGTTTTTCCAATTTAATTTTGGGGTAGAATATTGTAACAACCAATTAGGGTTACTATCAATATTACTACCAATCAATTTCACCGTTAGATCGATTATGTTGATCCAACGGTTATATTTATTTTCATCTTTGTATGGTTATGATTCTCCATATTTAATACTTTATATTTATTTTTACCTTTGTATGGTTACGATTTTCCATATTTAATGCTTTTACATTAAATATGGGGATCATAACCATACAAAGATAGAAATAAATATAATTGTTGGATCAACATAATCGATCTAACGGTGAAATTGATTGGTAGTAACCCTAGTTGGTTGTTACGATATCTTACCCCTTTAATTTCCCTCCTTCTATTTTATGTTTCCCGTAAGTTTTTTTTTCTCTTCCATCTTCATTATCCAAACCTAACAGCAGAGCTCTATTCCAGACCCATCGTTTGCATCTACAAACTGATTCATCTCCTCTCAAACCTCAATCTCCATTATTGGAAGTTGGAACATTTGTTTCTTCATCCATCATGGGTCTAGCTGAGTCGCAATCCGTTCAGATCTAGATCTCAACCAGACCCAGCCAGCCGGCAGCTGCTCGCAAGTCACGTTTCAGACGAGACCCAAATCTATATGTACTTAAACTTATTGAGTGCCCACCCTTCATTAATTTCCTGGATCCGTCACTACTTGTAAACCGACTGATTTGTAACGAGTGATGGTGATGTGAATATAGTACAGACAAGCTAAATGTAGCATAAATTGGGTGAACCGGGGTAAATCTCTGTGTCTATTCTCTCTCTCTCTTTCTCTTTTCATTTGCGATTTGTGTGATTGTCGATTTTCAACAGCTATCACTGCTATGTACCCACTTAAACTCTGAACTTTTCCATATACAAGATTAATTTTACGAGGAACTAATGTTTTGTTGTGTTCATTTGTTGCCTTCATAAATTTTCCATCTCTTATTAAAGTGGTTCTACTAAAGACACAGATTGATTTATTTTTGTGTATTAATTGTCCACCCACTTCTTTTTTTCTTAGCCATGAGTTTGCATTGATAAATATGGAAGGAGGTATTTATAAGGTAGGGTGATGCAATGGAGAGATTAGTGTATAAGGTATGATAGACAATTAAAAAGACAAAAGAAAAGGAAATGGCATAAAGAAGAGTAAAAAAGTCAAATGGTCTATTTAATAAAGAAAAAGTGATATAAGCACTTCGGCCAGCATTTCCTTGAACCACAACAATATCCCTTTCAGTGCCATATTAAGATACTCACGTGTCGAGTTTTCTTGGTGACAAAAATACTTTTAAAGCGAGGAAGAGTGTATCTATCAACAAATTTTAGTGGATTATGATCATAATATACTTTAAATTAAAATACAAAACAGATATACATCCTTCTTATTTACTTTAAAAATAAACTTTAAACAAATCCTTTTTTTTTTCTCGATAAATATAGATAACAACTTGATATAGCTTTTCAGCCTAATTTTTGGGGCAGCAGCAAAATAGATATGCACAGCCCCTTGTTTATAATTTATATACTCTTTAGATTTTGTTTTGATGAAATTGCATATGTGAACTTAAATCGAAGGTGTCATTATCTTTGTGCCAAACCACATCTGAAGAGGAAGATAATAATAATAATAATAATCAACACTTTTTCATTTAATCAATAGGATTTTTAAGATAATTTCTTGAGAAGATATAGAATTATTCTTTCTTGGTAATAATTCTTCTCCCTACTTTCTCTCTATATCCTTAATCTTCATCCCATGTTCTCACATCACACTGTATGGACAAATTCTGCTGCGACCACCACACACACAGATACAAATATATCTTCAGTTTAATATAATTTGCTATCAGTATACTGAAAAGTTAACTACATAAGTGCATGCAACTTTGTAGAACCAAAACGTGAGGGGAAAAAAAGACATGATCCGAATTGCCTCTACCAAAATTTTGCCTCATTGATGTAATTGCATGAGAAAGGAAGCATCATAAATTTGAGGAGTCCCAGCTAGCATAAACAGCATCAATTAATTTCTCATGCAATGTGACACCAGAGCATGCAATTATGCCTCTGTCAAGACCTTCTAAGTACATTCCCTTTGAAAAGTCTAGAGGGTGGGCCCCAGCATCAGTTACAACACCACCAGCTTCTTCAACAATTACAACACCAGCAGCATGATCCCATATTTTCTCCTTGTAACCAGACTTTGCAAATTTCATGAATATCTCAGCATCTCCCCGAGCTATTGCTGCATATTTTACCATGCTGTGGACACGTAAGGGCTGTTTTCTGTAACAGTTTTTGAAAGAGAAGAGCAGTTTAATCCCAATGATGGTGTTCAAAAGAGAGGGGAAAAAAAGTGTCATAAACTTAACTTGAGTTTTGAAAGATATTGTAAACAAGGAACTTAAAACAATGAATATTGCTCTTAAAAGAATTTCCAAGCAAAATAAGGTGTCTGGTCCATGATTCCTTTCTCTTGAATATTGCTCTCTAGGAATTGCAATTATTAATTGAACCTAAATCTCTATATATTATCTTATTCTCATAATCAATTTACAAATTAAGTTATGATTTTCCAAAGTTTGTTTTAAAAAATTATTAAGAGAAATCAATTCTATGGTCAGTAGGCATGCAAGTTGTCCAAGAAATTTTTTCTGTTTCTTATAATTCCCATTGAAGTACCAAGAATTAAAATGTCTGGCTCTTTTTTTATATCGTCTTCACTAATTCTAATATTATGTATAAAACTAACAATTTTTACTTGTGGTGACCCTATTGTTAGTCTAGAAATGGTTTCTGTCATAGCATTTAAATTCTAAACCTTTTAACACCACACTTATATTCAATGAGGTCTGTATTGCTATTTATAAGGAAGTACTATCAGCCAATTCTATGAGTGAAATAGGTCCAAATGTTATTTGATAGACAAAAGGATAAATACTATACCTTAGTCCAACACTGTGAGCAAGTCCAGCTGTGAAGGAATGGTTCGAGTTTGCCCTTTCCACTGGTTCACAGAGAGTAGCCAATGCTGGATCATCAATGGAAGAAACCCGAATAAGTCTAGCACAATTTGGCCAAACTAGCATCTTATCCCCAGAAATCAATGGCTGTAACCATGCCTCACCACTGCCTCTCCTTGCATACAACACACATCCTTTTCCACATGCATCAGGAGTTGTCAAAGATGATTGTGACATTGTTTGATAATGATAATTTAGCCATTCTGTTTTCACTGGGTAATTAGGACACCCAAGAACTCCAAGAACAACTTTTCCATCCTCAATCAGAGCTAGAGCAACAGCATACTGATCCCCACGTACAAATCCTAATGTGCCATCAACAGGATCAAGTACCCAATACCTTCCACTAGGGCCTCCAGTTGAGTTACAGCGGCTAATGGCCTCAAGAACTTCTGATGTGCCAAGAGTTGTCTCTGGACTTTGAAGACCATACTTGGATGCAAAAGCTAAAGACTCGTTAACTGTATTCACAACATCTTCCAGTAAGCCTGCTGAATCATCCTTGGAGATAGTTTGTATGTCTTCTTCAGCAACAATTGACACATTTTGAACCCCAAAAGTTTCTGATAGTAACCAACTTATAGTTGCTTGAACACTAAAGTCTTCTCATGCAGAGATATGAAATCAAATATTCAGTGAATTAACTTTGAGGAACATTCGCACCAAAAACAAAAATTTTAAGCAATGCACATATAAATGCAACTAAGGAGAAGCATACTACAAATAGTAATGTAAAATATCCACATTTGCAAGGTCAGACTGATTATTTTCACTGCTATAGGAATATAAACAAGCTAGTGTGATCTGAGTGCAACATTGTGAAAACTAATACTGTGTACAAGGGAAAGAAAAGGAGAAAAGTGGTGTTGGCTCTACTTTGTAGAAGCAAAAATGGGTAGTTAGTTGGAGCTTTAGATCTTTGGACTGTCACCAGATAACAAAAATAAAAAAGTCTCCACCGTTATGAAATGAAGTCCCACACAATAAGCATGTTAGATACAAAACCATTCATTTGCCTTCACCTAATAGCTTAAACTTTTGGGATAGTACGTTCATATATGATATCAAAAACTCGATATGGTTTATAGTGAAATCCTTGTTGGCCCCATTGTTACAAATTGAAGTTAAATTTCAGCATAAGGTGGGCTTATGCATTGTTTACCCTTCAAACCCAAATGGCCTTTGCATGAGAGGGCATGTTAGACATAATACCACTAATTTGGCTTTACTTAATAGTTTAAGCTTTTGTGATAGTTGGTTCAAGTCAAGCCATATGCTTAATCAAAGTAAAATATCAAACTCTAAATGTTGATCAAACTAACTTTATATTGATTTTAAAAAAGAAACAAATCATTGAAAGTTTAGCCACAATGTAAATATGATTTCCACCAACAAGAAACCGAGCACGAAAAAGAGACATGTGCTGCCAGAATAAAGAACGTCACATCATGAAAAATAGGAAAAGTTACAGCAAGTTTGCAACATCTCCAAAGAGTAAATTGTGAACCACATCCATCTTAATGGGTTTTCCTTTGCAAAAGATTCACACATTATTCTAACAGTAAAATGAATCTCCTGACATTTTATAATTGGCTAGGCCTACAGTGCAATTAGGACATTTGATTGCACCAGTACAACTATCTGTGACAATTTTTGGAATGCTGGGTTGAATTTCTTTCAAACAGAAAATGTTTCTCTGAAATTTAGATTTAATCATAACCATCTAGATACAGCCAACTACTGATTGCACAATTCCACCAATTAAAATTGCATCATAAGATTCAGGGGTTTGTTTCAATATGGAGATACTAGGATTAATTTTACTGTAATAATTCTGTCTTCATTTGGGATAAAAAAAGAATATTGAATATTCCAGTCCAGCTGGATGATTATGGGCCTACTAAAATATTTCTTTCTTCTCCATTAAAATTTAAGAGTGGACCATGCAATGGGGTAAGTGGGTAATCACCCCAGCAACTTTTCTACAAGACCTGAATGCCTATGTCAATATTCGAACAGCATGTGCATTTCTGACCATTTGTGATTATGAGGGAAATCTAATTCTGCATGAACTGAATCATTCAGACTAGGTGTAAAATTATATTAGATATGTATAACAACATTAACATAATTTCAACCTCCAACCTAGATGTATAACATGTGTGCATGTGTGACCGCACACTAGATTTATATATCAAACAAATGATGTCCCTGCATAAAATTCATCTACTGAAACAGCTTATTAGATTTAGACCATTCATGAGCATTCACCTAACAAATTAAACTTTTAACATAATTGGTTCTTGACATATTATCAGAGCCTCTATGATGAAATGGTCAAGAGTTCGATCTTGCCGTCCCCATATTTTTAAATAAAAGTTGAAATTGAGCACAAATGGATCTATGCATTACCATTCTTAAGGCCCAAAGGACTCTCATGTTAGGGGTTGTGTTAGATATAAAAAAATTCATGAGCTTTCACTTAATAGTTTATGCTTTTGAAATAGTTGGATTTGACATAGGTGAAGTTTAATGGAAAGGTTAACAAGAACTTTAAGTTAAAGGAATGAATACCAATTCCAATGAACAATGTACTTTGCCCTAATTTATTCTATATTTTATGGTTCTTTACCATGGCCATGACCATCTACTTAGTTTTATAGAATATCCCATTTGACATATAAGCAGGTGCACGATAAATGCCAAAATCATATTCTACAAGACACATTATGATGACACCATTGACAAAGGACAAGGATAGATGGAGAAATTCTGTCATAATGCAAAGATCAACTGAATATATCAAATTATGGCCGAAAAATAATTGTACAAGATAAATCTACAATTAGGATACTTCACTGGATTCATTTCGAAACCATTCCATCATATTACACTTCAGTGACAGTAATTGACAAAGCGAAAAGAAAGTTTTTCCAGTCCCAAATGAATCTTCAAGCTGCATTACTTATTGAAGATTCCAGTTTCACTAAGAATAGTTCACTGAATTTGATCCAAACTGAGTCATCCCACACTTTACCATAGTAGCAAAACGAAGATTTTGACAACCCCATTTGATTCCAGCAACCAATAACCAAAACACCAATGTACCTAGCAACTATTTCATGTATAATGATTCAAATGCAGACTTTCCCACACCCCAAATAACACAAAAATCAAACCCAATATCAATTATGCAATTCACAACAACCCCAAATGAACACATTCAAGAAAACACATAACAGGTACACAGGGAGATTCAAATTAAAAAAATTCAATGCAAATACCTGCAACAGTAACAGGAGAATCATCATCCTTGGACACAACGTGATCATTGCTGGTTCCTAGGAGCCTCTCCTGCACCCTCCCACACAAAGCACATGCCATGTGGACCACCCTAACGGCCACCTCCAATTCCCTTGCGTACTTGTCCTCTTCCATGGCCAAAAACAATTCACAAAGCTTCGCAAAAAAAAAAAAAAAAAAAAAAAAAACCCAAGCTTCAGAATCAGAGGATTGCCACGTTGCCCACCTCGTGAAAACTCATCAAAAATGGGGAAAAACGAAAGCGAGTCTCAGTCTCCTACATGGTGGGGTTTGGTTTTGCAACAAAGCAAAAATGTGAAAGTAACACGTCCAAAAGTGTTGTGTTTGTGTTGTGGTGTGTCACTAGTTTTGGCATCAAAGGCCAAAACTTTCTCTTTTTTTCTATTTTTCTTTCTTCTTCTTCTTTTTCTCTTGAGCAACTTAACCTTTGCTTCTACAATGCCACTTAGATTCTGCCACGTTATCATTTGACAGGTATAAGATTATACTGTGGGTCCCCATGGAGAGAATCTTACGTGAACTGCAAAAAGTGGTAAGTTTTTGGGATAAAAAAATAACAAGGATAAAAATGAAAAAAAAAAAAAAAAATCTCCATTTGATAAAAAAATGTTACCAACTGAATATATCATATGTATTAAAAAAAAATTCGTCCCCATGACGTTAGGAGATAAAACATTCTTAGTCAATAGTTTTTATGTTTTTATATTTCAAATAACAGAAAGGTTATACTTACTATATTTTTTTTTATTATTTGTTATTACTAAATTTTAATCGTTGATTTCCGTTAATCTAATGGTTATAATTTATTGGATCATATTTATTAATATATTATTAATTCTAATAAATTATAATCGTTAGATTGACGAAAATGAACAATTAAAATTTAATAGTAACAAGTAGTAAAAAAAAAATAATAACTGTAATCTCTCCTTTCAAATAAATGACAATTATTAATTTAAATTATACTGTAGTTCCATAACTAACTCAGATATCTCAGTTATTTTTTAAAAAAAAAAACTCAGATATCTAAGTTATTTTAAAAAAAAAAAAACTCAGATGTCTCAGTGGCGTCAGAACTATCTCATTTTCTTTTGATAAAAGAAATCAACTCAAGTTGTTATAGTGACTACTCACTAAATGTATCACAATATACTTATGAGTTATGTCCTTGTTTTTGGAGTCACTCAGATATTATTGAATTATAGTATGTTTTGTAGAATGAATGTGAAGAAGAAACAAAAAAAAGAAGAAACAAAAATGAATGACAGATGTATCTGGCCTACACTGTAGTCCAGATTCATTTTAATCTTTTATCTCTAAATCCATTTTAACACTGGGACCACATCTATTTGCACGGGAATCGTGAAGATTAAAAAAAAAACATAAAAAATGAATTTGATCATCATCCTTCCCTTTTAGTGAACCATAGTTAACCAGCGTCATGTTTAAGTTTTAACATACGATCTAGTGTATCACCCTTTTTTTTTTTTTTTTAATATTACAGTAATTGAACTTGCAACCTAATACATATTACACACATCTAACACCACTAGGTTAATCTTAGTGGTGCTGTGTATCACCCTTTAAAATATATAAATTTATCTACTTTATAATTATGTATTTTGCAAAGTTCATAATTATAATATGAAAGTTATTTTTTCTCTCTTTATTTTATTAGACAAGTTTATGAATAAAAAATTTTTAATTTTTATATTATAATTATGTATTTCTCAGAATATATAGTTACAAGAAGTGATAGGATATAAGTTTATATGTTATATCTTTTAAAATTATATATATTTTTCCCTTTAACATATTTATCTTTTTAAGCTTATTTTTTCACAAATCTACATATAACCCAGTGAAATGCATAATCTTACCTTGAAAAGGTTCAATCCTAAAATATTTTCTCCCTTTCTACTATGCCTGGTAAACGAAACAATACTAATTTAGATATTGCTTGATTCTTATATGAATTCTACTTAGATCACTGTATTTATGTTTTAGCTCATATTCCATTTCCATGCGTTAGGAATTAGGCTTGTTATATAAATTAAGAAGAAAAATAAGAAATTACCTTTCCTTTTATATATTTATTATTTAAAATGTATATAATTATATAAAATAACAAATCGGTTGCATTTTTGGGCCCGTATTATTTTTGTAGCTTTGTTAGGGTAAACTATCAAATGTAGCCCATAACTAACATGGGCTCACTTATGTTGATTCTTTTATGTACCACCACACTAATGCAAACAAAGCTTATGTTCGGCTCTTATTAATGATCTTTTATATTAGGAAGTCATTTATATATATTTTTCCCATATTATTATGAGCTCCTATCTCCATTCAACCTTCTCCGGGCACCATGCTCTCGGGGTACGGCCCGTTTGGGCTAGCCCCTCATTGTAACAGTGAGTGCACTAAGCTTCGCAACGGGAGAAAGGACGAGACTAATCCCCCAACCGAAGATTTTTGGCTTATCCTCTGGCTCCCAAAGATTTTTCAAGAAACTACTTGAGGCAGGGTTTGATCCCTGTACCAAGCAATCCCTTGGGAGTTCAGCTGCCAACTGAGCTACCCTTGGGGGTTATGAGCTCCGCTTTTAGCTTACGACATGTCTTGAAGAAATACTTGCGTAAATCTAGTATCTCCAAGTTGTATGCATTTGGTCACTAACATCATTAATTTATAGACAACTACCACAATTGATTAATGATTATCTATCATAATCTACCACAATTAATTATTTGAATCCAGATTACCAAAAAAAAAAAAAAATTATTTGAATCCTTATTCTTTTTGGTTATAAGTATATTTTTAACGCACTAAATCTTAACAATAATACTGGTAATATGTTTGGTAATTGTTTTTATGATTAACTAAATTATGAACAATTGGTACTTAAACATGTTTTGATAAGAGTAAAGTGATAGTCAAAAAAGAAAATAGAACGATATTTTGTTCCTTAACAACGTATGTCACCTGTAATTTACTCTCAAATTTAAATTATATGTATATCTTGATCTTTGGGCATGTTTGGTGCACATGATAGGATAAGGCTTGATAGTAAAAGACCTGATAGTATAAGGTTTGATTGTATAAGACCTGATAGTATAAGGTTTGATTGTATAAGACCTGATTACATTTTAATACTATCAAGTGTTTGGCATGACATTAGATAAGATAATGTATTGTATAAGATAATATTATCTAGTATTTGGTAATACACTGTATAATACTAGATAGGATTAAAATAAATATTTTTAACAAAAATACCCTTTAATAAAAATTTTATATAATTCTTGTAAATGTTTATATGGAACAACTTCCTACTTTTGGATACGCCAAAAATGCATACATTACTATAGGACAACTTAAAAAATATGGAGTAAGTTGACAAAATTGATCGCACAAAATGGATCTCGATCATAAGTGCAGTAAATAAAGAACAAGATGAAAACATTCTCGATGCTCATTGAAACTTTTAACATCTATAAAGAAATTAAGCAAAGGCCATCATCAAGCAGACATAATAATTCAGCCTAAAATTCTTATGCTCAATTGAACCTTCTACAATTGCAGTGAAGATGTCAAAGAAATAATACCAAGACAAAGAAATTTCATATATAAAATTCTACCCAACCCATCTCACAGAGAAAAAAATTCTACATAAAATTTCTGAATCTCATTTAGAACCACATCACCCTTCTCAGATTTTATTACCTCCAAAATGCTTCCAAGAACATCACTTGCAAGTCCAGCTTTTAAGAAACTCCTAGGTTCCTCTCCACCATCATGTATTAACTTCCCAATCTCTTTCAATGTGACTACACTTTGTTATGGCTTTTGCAAAAATATGCCAAGAAACTCTGCTGCTCTGGGGTTATTATTAACAACATCTTCTAATGTAGTGAGAACAGATTCAAACCTAGCTAGCATAAAAAGGAATATCTCTCTGGTGCATTTCATCAAACAGTTTAAGCACAACTTGGTAATACTCACACTTCGCATACAAACACATAAACGTTTTTGCAACAAAAACAGAGTCCAAATGCTCGCTTTTGATTACTGCTCCATGTATCTGAAGACCCAATTGAAGATGCAAAATTCGAATGCACACAGTTAAAACAGCAATAAAGATGTATTCATTGGGGGTCAATAGAGGAACTTTTCATCTAAAAGAAGAGGTACAATGCTTCTTGTTCTCGATGGGACTTGGAAAACCCAGAAATTAAAGCACGGTAAGAGACATGTGGAGGAAGAAGAAGAGGTCATCGAGAGGTGAATCAGGAAAAAGGGTCTGTGGGGTTGAAACGAAATGGGTTTGTGAGGAGTGAAAGGGGTGGTGGAATTATTATTTTTTGAATTAAAAGTGCAGAAAAGAAAAGGATGACAACGTTAACGGCGACGACGGTGGCAATGCTGCTCCGGTGATAGCAAAAGGCTGATGGTGGCGGAAGGAGAAGATAAGTGAGGGTCGAACGTGAATGGGTAAGAGAAGGGTAGAAAGGGAAGAGAAATATGGAACTAATACATCAAAACTTTATCAGGTCTAATCCCATCCCTGTAGGCCTGATTAAGTTATACATCATTTTGATATATTAAGGGGTTATGATACATAAGCTTATACAATACGAAAGTCATACCAAACAACTGATAATATCATAATGTATAGTATAAGCTTATACTATCAGGCCTTATACGTCACATCAAACATGCCTTTTAATTATTTAAATTTGAAATATTAGATTTTTTCTAATTATTATGAGTTACATAATCAATTGTATTTATTTTCTTATTTTTAAAAAAGTGGGCTAAGTCATGATTCATAAGGGAGTGCAGTATAAAGTTCATTTAATTTAGTGATCCTTTGGTTTGAACTTAGATATCTGTAACACTGATTAACGTGGATAACAGCATAGGCGTAACCCATATATCCATGATGGGAAAGGGTTAATAAGTTTGACTAAATCCCCTCTACATTCACAATAAGTTAAAAAAACAGTCACTCCACAACTCGCCCCATCGACAATTGTGATTAGGGAGTGATGTGAACTGTAGTGGAATATCATGGTCTTTTAAATCTTATAGGAATATCAGCAAGGAAGAAGCAAGATAAAAATCAAAAATCATGTCTTCAATAGGTAAGTCTAGACTTTTTGGTGTTCTAATTTCATGTAATCCTATTTTGTGATTTCTTATATTTGGTGTCAGAGCCTTAATTATATGATTTAGAATCCAATTATTTGTTATTAGACATGATTAAATTTTTGGGATTTATTTTGTTGCTTCCTTTATTTATGAATATATGACTTTTAAATTAGGGTTTTTATTCCAATAAATTAAAACCCAAATTCATAAGTTTATTTTTGTCAAGCGTGATTATCTAAATCCATAAAAGTTGAATTGTTTTTTTAAGCCAATTACAACTTTGTAGAATCGTATTCCTTTTGTGGTGATTATCATCCATAAAAAAGATGTGTGCGCATTTTTCTTGCATTGTGTTTTCTTTTTATTTTTATTTTTTCAAAAAGTGGAAGGTGTTGTATAGCAACTTTCTTGCACAATGTTCCCTATCGTTTGTACGCTTTATTTTGTTTGTGACAAATACCTTTGTTGGGTAGTATTTTTTACTGATAAAAAATTGATTAGCCATTATTATTTATGTTGAGATATATAAAACTATTGATGTTGTAGGAAATCTTAGATTTATGCGGAAGCGGTTTAGGACCTAGTACATTGGTATGCTTACCGAATCATCCTTGTTTCACAATTACCTCTCGGTGCGCAGGTCTCGTGTAGAATCTTCCCTTGTAGGATTCCTCTTCACGAACAGCTCACCTCAGCGCCTCAGCACGAACAACCTCCTTGAAGCTAGACTGTGGGAGATCTTCCAAACTATCTCTCGAGGAGGAAGGGGAAGTGTGTGGGCACTGATTAGATTTTGAGCTTGCCTCTTTCTCACAAAAAAGACCTCGGAGGCTGATGACTTAAGAGGTACTATTTATATGGGTTCCAAGAAACCCTAGCTCATTAGGCTCTAGGTTCCTTGGGCTCTTCTCATACTAATAACCCATTTGGGCTTTAGTAAAAGAGCAAACCCAACAATCTCCCACTTGCTCTTTTGGATACAAACTTGAGTGGTAAAACCCAAGATCATGTAACCCATAAGTCATCATCTATCCGAAAAATACCCCATCCCTTGTCTCAAGCTAGCTTGAGGATCTACCATCTGTTATTAATCAAGGCTCTTGATAATCAACGAATGATTATCTAATTTGGTGCTACTCTACTAAAAGCCCGAACTTGAACTCCAAGATTAACAACACTTATAACATGAATATGCATCGCCCCTTTGTAGAATGTCTATAATTGATTGACAAGTTTTCTGTAACTCAATCAATTATTTATTCCCTTGACTATGATAGTTTCTCTGATGGATTACATGCACTGGCTAGTGTCTTTAATATCCAAGTACCGAAACATATCAAGGGGACATATCCTACAAATTCCATGTTGTTTATCTCATAAATACCGATAATCAAATAATCTCACTCCCAAAATACCGAGTTATTGGCCGTCAATAGATCGAACCTCACCCGTTGGTAAATCAAAGAATGAAAACTATTTGATTACCTATTTATAATAAACTCAGGATTAAGAGCAATCACATAACTATAGTTAACTGGAGATTTGATACCTTATGACAGAAAAACAACCTTAATCAAATCTCTCCTTGATCCTTTCAATGTGAATGTTAATTCACACCAATATCTTACAATGATTCGGACAAAACCATTTCATAAAATATTGCAGCCTAAATAAAGTGCCCAACTTTATTTAACGGCTGTGACTCCATTCATCAATTGTGAGAACCTATGATCATGTCCTCCATGAACGTATCCATATAGTCATATACTCCGCAATTTGATCCAGACCTTTATGTTTGTAAATAGTGCGCAAAATAAATAAATAAAACCTTATTTATGAAATTCAGAAAATTATTTTATTGTTTCATCGTCTTACTCCAAGATCACAATGAAACCAATAACTCCACTTGCTTAATGCAAGTCTGGGATCCTCCTAAGACCCAAAGAAGTAACATGCCTCTCGAACACAAGTTCAGGCAAACTCTTAGTAACTGGGTCTGCAAGATCCACCTCTAATGCTATCTGAGTTTAGTGAAAAACTCATAGCTCGAGTTTGATTTTCTTGAGTCAATATCCACTTGAAATAACTGAATTTTTGAAAACTCAGCTTTTCAAGACTCCCACTAGAATATACCAGCATATAATTTCTCGTTCTCCCAAGATACTTGAGTACATGCTTAACAATAATCTTAGTATTCCTCTAGGTTCAAAATGGTACTATCTCACTACTCCCACTACGTGACAGATGTCTGGTTTAACGCCCAACATGATATGCGTGAGTCTACCTTTGCCAAAGCATAAGATATCTTGCTCATGCATTCTTCCTTCTTAGAAGTCTTTGGTCACTCCTTAGGAAGATGAATTCCACATTTGAGAATTATAATTCTTCTCTTAGAATTCTCATGTTGAATTTTGGCAAGAGTTTTGTCAATGTAAGTAGCCTGAGGTGATGCCAACAACTTATTCTTCCGGCCTCATAAGAGTTTTATACCAAGAATATAATTGGCTTCCCCAGTACTTCCATACCAAAACACTAACTTAGCCAACTCTTTATGCTTGATATTACCTCCACATTGTTTCTAATAAGGAGCATATCATCTACATAAAGTACCAGAAAAGCTACTGTCTTCCGTTGTATCCTTTACATACAAATACATATCATTCATCAAGGTTTTCTCAAAATCAAAATTTTGATAACCTCATCAAAACTGATGTTTCAAGACCTGGATGCTTGCTTAAGTCTATGAAATAGACTTTCACAATTTGCATACCGTGTGTTCCTACTCATTTGCTATAAACCCTTTTGGTTGTTGTATGTAGATATCCTGACATCCAACTCCCAAAATGAAATCTCATAATTGAGACTTATAGAAACTAAGAGAATCTGGATAGACTCAAGCATGGCGTCTGGAAAAAATTGCCTCCAAGCTAGCTTTGAAGGTCCACATGCACCTTGTGGGTTTTACCCCTCTTGGTGTCTTTACTAGGACCGAACGGAGTTGAAATACAAGTATTTCATCTCATTGTTCATAGCTTGAGCAACACTTGATCAACAACATCTTCTAGTGCATTATCGTAACTAGTATGATCAATATCACTCAACAAGAGACAACTTGAGAGTTAACAAGGTTCTCTCCCACTACGAATGTACTGCACTAGACCTTGTATATTTATAGGTAAAACAAAGAGCGGGTCAAATGATGGATCTTCAATTTCTTGAGGATCCTCTTATCCTTGATATTGTTCCTTTACATGTGATACTAATATTTCTACTAGTTTCACTTATTCGCTTATCCTTGATATTGTTCCTTTACATGTGATACTAATATTTCTACTAGTTTCACTTATATATTATCATGTTGAATTTCCAATCATGGTTCTCTTATTTGTTCACTTAGAGATATATCTATCCCCTCTTGAACAATCAAGGGAACAGTGGATGAAGCTTCTAGAGATTCTGGAAATTCTTGATCTGAGATAAATCTCATCAAGAATAACCTAACTTAAGAGCTTATAATTTCTTATCTAGTCCTCCTTTAAGAAAATCATGTGAGTGCTCACTTAGATTATCTTGTCCTTAAGACTAAATAAGAAATCATCCCTAGTTCTCTTAGGGTAGCCAAAAGATATGCACTCTTCCATACAAGATTCCATCTCATTTGACTGCTGTTGTAGGACGTTTGTCGTAGCACCTTAAATCCGAATATGGTTTGATCTGGGCTTGCACCCTTTCCATAATTCTTTAGGTGTCTTTACAACAAACTTTAACGGAATCAAGCTAAGAAGGTACATTTCCTTCTCTTAGGCATCTCCCTTAAACAACATTCACAAAGATGAATAACTGAACATGATCTTCACCAAGTCTAGAAATGTTTGATTTTCACATATTGCAACTTCATTCAACTAACGCATTCTTAGAGTTGACAGTTACAAAAACTATCCCCTCTTAAATCAGGTAAGACCTGAACTTATCAGACAGGTAGCCAACACTTTAGTCAGACCAAAGTGTTTTTGATTTGAACACCTACATGCTTTTCTGCCTCAGACTAAACCTCTTGGAATTTCCAAAAGCTTTAGACTTATGGCGCACTTGGTTCATCTGTCCAAATCCAGAGTAAACATTCATATAATGAAGTACTCATCACCTCTTCTGGTCTGAACACTAATTGGTCCACATACATTAGTATGTACCAGTTCCAGTTGAATAGTTGCGCAAACCTTTTTGGCCCTTGTAGGATTGCTTGGCCACTTTACCTTCCAAATAGGACTAACATGTAGCTGTTAGTTAAAAGATTATTGAACTTTCAGTCCCTCTTTTAACTAAAATATGTTTCCTACTTGAGATAATATGACTCAATCACAAAGGCCAAAGTTATGTTTCATTTGAAACTTTTATTTCTTTGGTGAAAGTTCTTGTTCATCATCCTTTCCATTCAACATAACAAATTTAAAAAGGGTATAGGACATAGGTAATAAAGACTATTTAAACAATGTACCAGAACAAAACAAGACGAAGATGAACTTCGAAATGTAACTGAGGAATCAATTGCATTGTCAAACCATGTTTTAACCAAAACAACTAACAAAAATTGAATTCCTCTTGAAATCCGGAACAAATAAACAGTCACTCAAAACCATAGTTATATAAACAACTTTTCCTACTGCAAATGCAGACACAAGTTTCCATTTTCAAGCTTAAAATATCTATGTCCATTGCTGACAGGTATGCCATGTTTGAACTACTACAAAGAGTAACAAACATAATCAGTGATTCCTGAATAAATAATTCATTCACTGATCAGGCCTTGATATGCCCATGTCAGGTTCTTTTCATCACCTCTGGACAATTTTTCTTTCAGTATCCCTTCAGTCTGCACTTGAAGAACTTGCCTTGCGGCTTCTTCATAGCAACTGGTTTGACAACTGATAACCAAGTCATTTTGTTCTTGTTACCACCTTTGGGTTTCCCTTTGGATTTAACAAGACTCTTAGCAAAACCTGCACCGACTGCATTCTGTCTAGAAGAGCTGCTAGACGCAGCAAACATGTCATTAAGAGTCTGAAGCATTTTTACTCCACTCTTAATCATGTACACTTGTTTCTGCAAGTATTTGGAAAGACTGACAATAATATAGCAGCGAACTACCATATCTACCCTTTCCCAATCTGAGAAATGCATCTTAGTTTCCTTAGACGCATTCTCTACAGGTTGCTATGGCCCTCGCATTCTCAGGACAAATTTTAGCTTCCATGTTTTAGAACAATATCAAAGATTTGCTTTTCACTTATTCATAGTTGGTACCATCTAGAGGTTTTCGACTCAAAATCATTTCTAAGATATTTTCTGAAAACATATAAAGCACACAATTACAAACAAAGAATGCAATAAACAAACGAAGTGCGAGTAGATTCTCATAACTACTCTTGTTTATTGTTAACAATCCTTCAGTTTATCTTTACAAGGCTTACGATGGGCAAGTCACTTGTAAAAACCAAAATTGTTATTTGGGCCTTTAGTGCCATTGCCAGAGCCTCGATGGGAGAGTTAACAATTTTACCAAAGTTGAATGTAATTAACCATTGTTTAATTTCAAAATTATCCTTAGTGTCTAAGCATTGCCGACGATAGGCCGTACAATACTTTACTAAAATTTTGAAATTATTAAGATTTAATCTAGTGAAATCTGATTATCCTTATCCGATGGGGCTTCAGCGATAACCATTTCACTAATAAACCCACAAATGGAGCTCACAGGTTTTAAAATTAATTAATTTTTAAAACCTTCACCCATTCAACATTTTTGTTTGAAAATTTTCATAAGCCTTGTCGAATTCATTGTTTAATTCCAAAATTATCTTTAATAACTTAGTATTATCGATGATGGGCCGCACAATACTTTATTAAAATTTTGAAATTATTAAGGCCCAATAAAATCCAATCATGCTAATCTGTTGGGGCCTCACATGATTATTTTATTGATAGGCCCACAATGCGCCTGGAGGTTAAATTAATTTCTTAATTTAAATCTCCTCCCATAATTATTTAAGTCCAATCTAATAAAATCCAATCATGCTTATTCGATGGGACTTCACATGATTATTTTATTAATGGTCCTATAATGCGCTTGAAGGTTAAATTAATCTCTTAATTTAAATCTCCTTCCATTCAACATTAGCAACATTTTCTAATTTCCAAGAATTATTTAATTGAGAGTATCCTTTGTTTGATTTCAAAAATTATATAAGTAAGAGCGCCGATAAACATGCACTAAGTTTAACATAATTTTGAAAGCATTAAGGTCCTGAAATCCGGTCACTTTACGTCAGCGTGTGCTCCAAACAATCATGATACATGAATGTTGTATGCAGCGTGTGTTATTCCATGACCATTTCAGAAAACCCACAAATTACTCGCAAAATAAAAGAATTCTCTTAGGAAATTTTCTCTAATTATTTTTCTAGATTTAAATCATCCAAATAGCTGACTTAATTATTAATCTAGATTGCAACAATCATAATAATTATCAATTATGAGGATAATTTGAAATCAAAATAATTTCCATAACGATTATTTGTCTTGATGTTAATTATCCAAAATTAATTAATTCAATTATTAATCTAGATTTTTAATAAAAATCATAATAATTATTAATTAATTTTTTAGGATGATTTAAAATAAAAATAATCCCATAATAACTATCATACTAGTCGCTGAAGACATAATAGCTATTATGCTCATGCAATCATACAAGTTATGCAACAATATGGCACCACCTATTCTATATGGCATGTTATCGCAATAAAGCATGTTATCAATCATATAATTTATACCAATCAATAAAAACATTAAATAATAAATCATAATTACTTTAATCCATGGCCTTCCTATTTTAAAGAAAATAAAATAAAATAAAATTAGATAATACAAATTTGGAATTCGACTTTCGCCTGGTTCATAGTATCTGTCTCAAGCCCCTTTAGGGTTTCATGGGCCCAAAAGCCCAAAGACCCAATCCTTTGGCGAGAAACCCTAGGACGCGAAAGAGGAACCCTAGCCGTCAGGTCTGCCGCGCCATCATCCGAAGTCAAATCAGGGTGAAACTCCAGGGGAAGGACTGCCACGTAGAGACGAGTGCACCGCCACCGGAACCACCAAAAAAGGTGGCCGGACGCTCCCTCACTCTCCCATTCTTTGCCGGAGAGTGGCAGCCACTCTCAGATGCTTGGGGAGGCGCGTGGAGGAGCGTGAAGTCTCTGATAGCGGCTATCCACCCACCGTTGCGTTCTTCTTTCTGTCCTATTTCCAACCATATATAGATCGCCCCATTCCGAGATCGGGAAGTCCTCGAAAAGTCTCCGACAGTACTGACTGCGCATCTTACTCGCGGTTTCTCGATCTTGAACTTTTACAAAATATTGGAAAAATACACAGAAATTTCGAAAAATAAATAAAAACAGCAAGGAGGAAACCTAATCACATGTGATTAGCCTCCTTGTTACAAATCAAGAAATACACGAGAGACCCTAACCATGGATTAAAACATTTTTACCGATTAAAATTTAAACTTTTATGAAAATGAATTATAAAATACACATGCTAGATTCATACCATAATCCTAGAACCCTAGGTGCCACATTTCAAGAAGCAAAACCAATTACATGAATAGTGAAACTAGATTCACATACCAATGTACAGCCAAGGCTCTGATACCAATTGTAGGAAATCTTAGATTTATGCGGAAGCGGTTTAGGACCTAGTACATTGGTATGCTTACCGAATCATCCTTGTTTCACAACTACCTCTCGGTGCGCAGGTCTCGTGTAGAATCTTCCCTTGTAGGATTCCTCTTCACGAACAGCTCACCTCAGCGCCTCAGCACGAACAACCTCCTTGAAGCTGGACTGTGGCAGATCTTCCAAACTATCTCTCGAGGAGGAAGGGGAAGTGTGTGGGCACTGATTAGATTCTGAGCTTGCCTCTTTCTCACAAAAAAGACCTCGGAGGCTGATGACTTAAGAGGTCCTATTTATATGGGTTCCAAGAAACCCTAGCTCATTGGGCTCTAGGTTCCTTGGGTTCTTCTCATACTAATAACCCATTTGGGCTTTAGTAAAAGAGCAAACCCAACAGATGTAGCCTCACCCAACAGCTTAAGCTTTTGGGTTGAATTGGTTCTTTACAATTCGACTCAAAAGCTTAAGCTATTGGGTGAGGCTACATCAATGGTTTTATATATCTCAACACGCCCCCTCACACGAGAGCTCACTGGGCTTGAAGGCTGGACAATGCACAGACACACCTACCTGTGCGAAGAAAGAAATTCCACTAGAAATAAAGTGAGGGGCGGTGAGGATCGAACCCGGTACACCGAGGCTCTGATACCATATAAAGAACCAATTCAACCCAAAAACTTAAGTTGTTGGGTGAGGTTACATCAATGATTTTATATATCTCAACAATTTAATATTTTGTTGTTGCGAATTGTATCATAATTCGATACATTCATCTTAAACTTCTTGCTCCCTTCTATTCTGGAAGGTGAAATTTTTAATATAATTTTTTTTTTAAAAAAAAAAAGTTGAAGGGACCCTTGAAGAATTGAGTCTGCGAGACAATTGGTTGATCAAGTCATCATTAGCACTATTCTTTTCTTTTGTTGGATTTGGCCTTGGGTGCAGCTTGTTTTGATTGCCATGTGCCAAGTCTAGTTTAGCTTCTTCTTTCTTCAAGTGCACCTTATAGTTTCTATATTTATATGGTTAATCATCATGCAAGATGGTTGAGTTTGAAGTAAATGAATTTGAGTCCTTGCTTACTGATTGATAAATTTGTACCATTCTCTTATGATTAGTTGAATAGGTCTTTAATAATATATTGCAATCTTAAAACTCAAAACTTACCCGATAATTCCTGTAATCATGCTACTTAAGTTTCGGTCTTTTTTGTAATGATTGCTTATGTTCATCGACGCAGGGGTTAAAAATCATAATTTTCTATTTGTTAAACTGAGATGGTTGATGTTCCGGGTTACTGGCTCGTATCTCTCAGGTATTTAACTCGCCCCTTTACAGAGGTCACGTGCCCGAATTATTTAATGGACCGGGTATGAGGTCCACGTATTAGTATCATTAAGGCCTTACCATGATCTTAGAATGGGATCATGGGTTTATCCATAACCACCCATGATCACCACAACTACCTACGTTCATCATAATCACTTGGCTTAGGCTATATATATAGATAGAGGGTTCCTTATGCAGATAGATAATAGATACATAATACCCATTAATGTTCGTCCAGAACATTTGGTGCCATCTGCGGGGAAGGTAAAACTATTCCTACATTTTTTTCTTGTGTCATGGCAAGCAACAACCGTGACGAGCGAGCGGTGGAGAATGGGAATATTGGGGGGGGGGAGAGGAAGATTCTTTTCGATCTAGTGGAAGGAGTCGTTCTCTAAATACAATTGGACAAGCTTTGATCTAGTTGGTAGAAGACACAAGGAATAGACATTTCCAAGAAGGAGGAAGAAGAGGCATCGTTCTGAAGAAAGACAAGAGGAGGAGAACGTGCAACATTGCACAAACAGGAGAAGAGGTTCTTTATCTACTCTTCCTAGTTACATTCCATTATCTCATCCAGCAGAAGGAGAGAACGAAAGATCAGATGTTAGAAGAGGGCAACCTTCGAGGGAGTCACGAAACCCTCCTGAAAGGATGAATCATCAAAGCAGAAGAAGGGGGTAAGTCGTAGGATGGAAGAGCGAGCACACGTAGATCATACTCAGGAGTTGGGAAAGAGTTGGCAATACCATAAAACAGAAGGCGAGCAAGCCAGTTGGGAACAGTGGGAGGAAGAGCAACACCAAGTAAATCGCCAGTATTATACTCATCAAAATGAACGCGGGAAAAATCAAAGGCAGTATGAGGAGACTTATAGAAGAGGGAGGTCGGAAGGAGAAAGGTTGCATTGGCAATCATCGAGGCGTTACATATGGGAAGATCAAGGCCGGAGAGGAGTTCAACAGGAAATGGGTAATCAGAGAAACAATATGGGTTATCAATGTTATGGGCAAGACCGCCCGGAAGCTTACGGTCCTCAACATTATGGAGGTCAAATGATGAATGTAAGACGAGAAGGGCCAGGCTGAAACGAGCAAGTTGGGGGAGCACCACATCAGACACAATTTCAACAAGGAATTCCTGTAATGCCTATTAACCAAGGGCCATCAGGAACCCCTTTATCTTGGAGGATAAGAACGGAACCTATTTTGACTTGGTTTAAGCAGCCAAATGACATGAAGGCGTATGATGGAACCTCAGATCCCAAGGAGTTTGTAACCGTATTCTGAGCAGCAATGTCATTGTGTGGAGAATCAGACTCTTTGTTATGTCGGACATTCCCTGTTTTTCTAAGAAAACATGCATTAGAATGGTTTACTGCTTTGCCGGATAATTCAATTGACAGTTGGGCAGAACTGTCACTTCAATTTACACAACAATTTGCTCATTGTGGATCCCAGCCTAAAACTACACATAATTTATGTGGAGTGAGGCAAAAGCCCAGCGAGAAACTGAGAGAATATTATGAACGCTTTCAAAAAGAAGCTAGACAGGTCAGGGGGCTGGAGAATCAGACGTATTTTTTGTTGTTCACTACTGGGTTACAACCAGGAGGATTGGCGAACTCGTTAGCAAAAAAGAGTCCGGCTACGAAAGAGGAGCTGTTAGAAAGAATTCGGAAGTACATTGATTTGGAAGAATTTAAAACTTCTCAAAAGAAAATCGAACAAGGTTTTCGAGAAGCAACTCAAAATAGGAGGCCGGATAGACCTGCGGGGAGAGGTCAGTTTGAAGAAATGCGGCCTCGGCTAGTTGGAGAAAGATTTTGAGAAGCATACAGGAAGGAGTTTAAGACGTTGAATACTTCTAGAGCTCAGATATTGAGGGAGGTGATGTCTACAGAAATGAGAAATGTTCCCAGGCCGCCACCTATTCGATCGAGTTATGCACAGGCCGTCAAGACAAAATGGTGCGAGTTTCATAGAGGGTACGGGCATTTCACACATGATTGCTTTAATTTGCAGAATGTTATTGAGCGACTGACTAAGGAGGGAAAATTGCAAAAGTATGTGAGAAGGGGAGAAAGAGAAGGGTGTAGAGACAATAAGTACAGGCGGACAGATCGTAGTCGTAGCCCGCTAGTAGGAAGAGGCAAAGAAGCAAACAGGGGCCAAAAGATAGAAGTAAAAGCATTACCCAGCCCAGTTCCGGTTGGGCAAATATGCACTATAGCCGTTGATAGTCAGGTAATGCTCGGAAAAAGCATTTAAAAATGTGTATGGCTATTTCTGAGAAGCCTCGTTTCAAAGAAGAAAGAAGAAAGACGGGTAAACATATAGTATTTGAAGATTTGGATGATGATATCTTGGATCCGAAGCATGATGATCCTTTAGTTATTTCAGGATTATTAGCAAATTATTGAGTTAATAGGATGTTGGTAGATCCAGGGAGCTCGGTGGACATTATTTTTTTGGATGCACTCAGCAGAATGGAATTGGATTGTGATCAGTTGGAGCCATGCGAAGCTGATTTCTTAGCCTTCACAGGAGATAAAGTGAAGCCGTTGGGATATATTCAAATGAGATTAATACTAGGTAAGGCGCCTACACACAAGACAGTGACTTTGTCATTTGCAGTCGTGGATTTGGGGTCCGCGTACATCATTATTTTAGGAAGTCCATTCATGAAGAAGTTCAAGATCTTTTTGTCAATAGAACAATTGGCTATGAAATTCATGGCCAAAGATGGAAATATAGCTACAGTAAAGGTTGATCAAGTGGTTGCTCGAAGCTGTTATAATATCAGTTTAAGAATTCCCCAGAAAAGCAAGAAAGAGAGAGTAAAAGTAGATGAAGTAAAGATAGAAAGGAGTAAGCCGATGGAAGAAGAAGTGTTTGCAGGAAAGAAGGAAGTACAGGAGGAGCCACGTGTAATGGTAGTAGGGATGGATCCCCGGGTTGAAGAGGAAGGAGAGAGACCGGAGCCTGCTGGAGTGATCGTGGAAGTTCAGTTAGGAGCATCTCAGGAGCAAGTTACAAAGGTGGGTTCTGAGTTGGAACCAGGAGTGGCAGCAGACTTAAAAAAGTTGTTGAAGAAGAACGCAGATCTTTTTGCGTGGAAGCCCTCAGATATGCCCGGGATGCTTTCGACTTTGCCATGTCATCGATTGGCAATAATTCTGGGTTCGAAGCCAGTAGCTCAGAAGAAGACGAGGTTTTGCGCAGAAAGGAGGAAAGCAATTGAAGAAAAAACCAAAGAGTTGTTGGAAGCCGGATTTATTAGAGAAATAGAATATGTTACATGGCTAGCCAACTCAGTGTTAATTAAGAAACCAGATGGTAGGTGGAGGATGTGCACTGATTATACTGATTTGAATAAAGTCTGCCCCAAAGACCCATTTCCTCTTCCGAGCATTGATCATCTAGTGGATAATGCTTCCGGGTACAAGGTGTTATCGTTTATGGACGCGTATTTTGGGTACAATCAGATACCCTTGTGGAAGGAAGATCAAGAGAAAACAACTTTCATAACTGAGGATGCATTGTATTGTTACAATGTGATGCCATTTGAGTTAAAGAATGCAGGAGCAACTTATATGAGGATGATGAACAAAGTATTTAAGGAGCAGATGGGTAAAATGTTGGAGGCATACATGGATGATATGATTGTGAAGTCGAGAGATGGTAGGACACATTTGGGAGACTTGCAAGAAGTTTTCGAGCAAGTCAGGAAGCATAATATGCGTTTGAATCCAACTAAGTGCGCTTTTGGAGTTCCGATAGGAAAGTTTTTGGGATTTCTTTTGACAGAAAGGGGGATTGAAGCTAACCCGGATAAGTGTAGGGCGGTACTGGAAATGAAGAGCCCAGAAAATATTAGGGAGGTCTAGAAGTTCAATGGGCGAGTAACAGCTTTATCTAGATTTCTAGCAAAGTCGGCACATGTTTCGTTGTCGTTGTTTCAATTATTAAAAAAAGGGAGTAATTTTGTTTGGACAGAAGAATGTGAAGCCGTTTTTCAGCATTTCAAGAAAATTTTAGCTTCTCCTCCAATTTTAAGCAAGCTCGAACGAGGTGAACTATTGTTTTTGTATTTGTCTGTTTCGCAAGAAGCCGTAAGTTCAGTTCTTGTCCAAGAAGAAAAAGATGGAAAGCAAAAACCAATGTACTTTATAAGCAAGGTGTTGCAAGGAGCTGAAGTGAGATACCAGCATGTAGAAAAGGTGGCGTTTGCACTATTAATTATAGCAAGGAGGCTTCGCCAATATTTTCAGTGTCACCAAGTAGTAGTCAGAATCAATCAGCCAATAAAGTAGATGTTGCACAAGCCAGATCTTGCAGGTCGGATGGCGGCATGGGCAGTAGAGTTTTCCAAATTTGGTATTTGTTTTGAAGCATGGACAGCAATTAAGCACAAGCTTTAGCAGATTTGGTTGTGGAAATGACGCATCATTGAAGTACGCAACAAGATGGCTGGTGGAAGTTATTTGTAGATGGATCGTCCAACAAAAGGGGGAGTGGAGTAGGAATTATAATAGAGAACCCAGAAGGGGTGGCAGTAGAACACTCGTTGACGTTGGAATTTCCCACAAGTAACAATCAGGCAGAGTATGAAGCAATGATTGCCGGGCTAATTCAAGCAAGAAAGCTTGGGGCAAAATGTTTGGAGGTGTATAGTGATTCACAATTGGCAACATCGCAGATAAGTGGAGTATACCAAGCTAGAGTGGAGATTATGATCAAATATTTAGCAAGGGTATAGGAACTGATGAAAGAGTTTAAAGAAGTCCGAGTGGAACATATCCGGCGAAATGACAATATCCGGGAAGACGTTTTGTCAAAACTGGCGAGTACCAAAGCCACAGGGAATTTAAGATCAATTATACAGCAGAATATCTGGGCGCTGAGTGTAGTATGGATGGTGGAGGAAGTAGATTGGAGGAGTCCAATTCAAGATTTTTTGGAAAGAGGAGTAGAGCCCGGATATAAAAGAGAAGCAGGAAAGTTGAGGAAAAGAGCTGCATGGTTCGTGGTGATAGAAGGGTAGTTGTATAGAAGAGGGTTGAACTCACCTTTACTGAAGTGTATAGCCCCGCCAAATACTGAGTATGTATTAGAAGAAATTCATGAAGGTATTAATGGGCATCATCTCGGAGGAAAGTCTTTAGCAAGAAAAGCTATACGAGTAGGGTATTTTTGGCCAACAATGGGGGAGGACGCCAAGAAGCACGTGCAAATGTGTGAGCAGTGTCAGAAATTTTCTAGTGTATACAAAGCTCCCCCAGAAGAGTTGTACAAATCTCATCTCCTTGGCCATTTTTTAAGTGGGGGATGAACCTTTTAGGCCTATTTCCCAAAGAAGCTGGAGGGGTTAAGTTTTTAATTGTGGCAGCAGACTATTTTACTAAATGAATAGAGGCAGAACCAGTGGCGAGTATTACTGCTCGGAAAGTTCAGAAATTTTTTATTGGGAAGACAGTTTGCAGTTTGGTATTCCGGCTATAATCATTACTGATAATGGGACTCAGTTTATAGATAAAAAGTTTTGGCAAGCTGTAGCCGACTTAGAAGTGAAGCATCACTTTGCAGCGGTGGAACATCCACAGACAAATGGGCAAGTAGAGTCTGCGAATAAAATTTTGACAAATAGGCTAAAAAGGAGAGTAGAGGGATGTAAAGGAAATTGGGTGGAAGAGTTAAACAACGTGCTATGGGGATACAGAACTTCAGTGCAGTCTAATATTCAAGAAACCCCGTTCAAGATGACATACGAATTTGATGCAATGTTACCCGTGGAAGTCGGAGAACCGTCATAGAGAAGGAAAATGATGCCAGAAGGAAAAGAATAAGAGAATAATGAAATGATGAAGATTGATTTACAGTTATTAGAGGAGGAAAGGGAGAAGACTGCAATGGTGGAAATGGCATCTAAACAGCGAGTAGCAACGAGGTATAATCGGATGGTAATAAAAAGGACATTTGAAGTTGGAGATTTGGTGCTCAGGCGGACAGACATGGGAAATAAAAATGCAAGAGATGGTAAGTTGGCAGCAAACTGGGAAGGTCCATACCGGATAACGACTTCCACTGTTACATGAGCTTATCAAATAGAGCATTTGGATGGGAAAACCATTCCAAGGTATTGGAATACGAACAAGTTAAAAAGGTATTTTAGTTAAAGAACTCGTTTCACGTAGATCTAGGAAGTAGGAATGCTATGTTAGCAGATAGTTTAATAGTTTGCTATAGGAAGTTTATGGTTTTGATTTACTATCTTCAGTTGTAATTTATGAATTCAATAATACAAACGAGTTCTGACAATGGTTTTAGCTATGTGGAAAACAAAGTCCCTTGCCGCCAGAAATGGCCTCTTAGGCACCCGTACAATTCCTACTCGAAAACGGGAAAACAAAGTCCCTTGCCGCCAGAAATGGCCTCTTGAGCATCCGTCCAATTTCTACTCGGAAACGAGAAAACAAAGTCCCTTGCCGCCAGAAAGGGCCTCTTGGGCTCCCATTCAATTCCTACTCGAAAATGGGAAAACAAAGATAGTACTTGGAGAGGGGCCATATTGTAGGACATTTTTCTTAAAAGTTATAAGGTATACTCGCTCCACATAGATACATTAGTAGAATCGTTCATTCTTTGTTACTCGGAAATGTTAATTGGTGAAGTACCAAACTTTAAGAGAAAAAAGTATATACTCGCCCAGCATTGATAAATGAATACATTAGTTACTCGGATAAGATATTCATCATATGTTCAAAGGTGTGCCGACCATATATCAAGATGAATGGCCAGAAGTAAATTATAAGCTTTACGGCCACATTTGAAGGATGTAATGTGGTTAAATATAAGAATACTCGCCCAACATAGGTAAGTTGGTAAAGAGTTGTTATTTTTACTTAGATAGGGTACTCGGTAAAACTCGTAAGTGGATATAGTACGCAGATATATAATGAAGGAGCCAATGATTATACTATTTAGTAAAAGCAGTCTTTACTCGGATATGGTGCTCGCCCTTAAAAGTTTTACTCGGAATAATACTGCTCGGATAGTTGGCCGCCATCATTAATAAAAAGTATTTTTGAAATATAGTTTTATTAGAAAGGTGTTTGAAAAAATTTGCTCAGTAGATCATAGAAAAGATGTTGGTAACAAAAAGAATAAAAGCAAAAAGTTTGTAGTAACAAAGATAGCAATACGAGTGTCATAAGGGAAAATAGGTACAAAGCAAGCAGGAAATACAAGACAAAATGACATTAGGAAGTACAAAACAAAGCAAATAGGGACAATATGTCAGAAGGATAAAAAGAAATACAAGATAAAGTGGCATTCCACCCCTTCAAGTTTTTTTAGGAATTTCGTCGGAGGCGATAGTACCAGAGTTCGAGTTCAAGCTGACATATTCAAAGGGGAAGGTCGCCAAGACAACAACTTCACCTTCCTCACCATGAGTACACAACTGGCCGTCTTGAATGAAATTGAAAGTATCAATCTTATCTAAGTCCCTAAGAGTAGTTTCTAGGTTGAAGAAGTTGACTTAGTCTAACAACCAACCACGAATTTGATGGCCATAAGCAACGTATTTAGAATCCATGTCATCAGCAGCTTGTTGTAAACCAGAAACATTCTTCTTCAAACCGTCTAGTTTCAATTCCAACTCAGCTACTCAGAAGTCAGAATCTTCAAAAAATTTCTTCAAACGATCACGTTCTTGGAATAAGTCTGAGTTATTTTGCTTAATAACTTCCAGTTCCTCATTTGATTTTTGAAATTTCTCTTCAGCAACAGCAACTGCTTTTTTCTGTTTCCTTAAGTTTAATTTGGAAACCATGAGCTTCAAATTCAGCAGCTTCAGCCCGTTTATTCAGCTTTTCCTTCTCAGTATGGAGGTTCCTGAGGTCAGTCAGAAGCTGTTGGCGTTCAACCAAAGCTAGGAGAGCCATTTCAAAATAGTGAGCTTCCAGGAAATCATTATCTCGAATAGCAGTGAATTTTGAAATCAGTTGATCTAGAGAAAATATGTCCCATTTCTCACGAAGCCCTGCGGTAAAACAAGCCTGCAATTTAGTTGGAAAGGGGGGACCTGAAGATGGAGTAGCAATCACAAAATTTAGAGGTGTTAGAGACATATCAGCAGCGCTTGAATCAGGGCTAGGTTCTTCAATCCTAACCCACTTCCGGTGACGGAGCTCGCCAGAATCCACTTGGGTCTCCACTTTAGCCATAACCGTATCTCCGAGAATGGAGTCAATGGCAGAGGTAGCCGTAATAGAAGTAGTAGGAGAAGACTCTTTCTTTCCAGGAATAGAGGGAGCATCTTTCCGGGCTGCTTTCTTTTTCATCCGAGCAAAAAAGGATGGATCCATGAATTTATCTATAAAAAAAAGGAAGAGTGGCGAGTTAAGTATATTAAAAATATAGAAACATTGAGATAATAATGTTAGGTCACTTACTTAATCATCGGTGAATCCACTCAGAAGAATATTTATAGTCTAGATGGAGCGGGGAGCAATAGAAGCGTTTTACTCGGATAGTTGAGAAGCTAAGTCTTTAAACCAAGTATAGGTTTGAAATTCCTTGGTAGTCAGGTTCTTTGAAGAAATTAAAAAGGATTTTGCTGAAGTGGTGTAATGGTTGCGATTCCAAGATAGAGGAAACCGAGGAGTTCCGTCTTGATCCAAAAAGAAGGCAGAAGGAGGCGCAGATTAAGAAGAAGAAGAAGAAGAAGAAGGTGTAGCCGCAAGAGCTTCAGGTGTAGATTTTGAAGTAATCTTCTTTGAAATTTTTCCAATTATCTTCGTATATGCTGCACTATTGAAAGCCTAGGCGAGCTTTCAAAGAAACCCAACGATGTCAGGTACTTCCTTTTTCGATGGCATTTCGGAACACGACAAAGAGACAGAAGAAGACTCGAGAAGTATAAGAAAACCCATAAACTTGACAAATTATTTCAAAGGTGTGTAAGAAGCACCAACTATTAGGATGAAGTTGAGTAGGGGAGATTTCAAGATGGTTCAAGACGTCCATTTGAAATTCGATAAAGGGTAAGTTGATTTTGAGTTCAGAAAATAAACATTTATAGACAAAAAAGAAAGAGTTCTCACCTTGCCCAGAAGGAGAACAAGCTCGCTCATCTTCTCCGGGTACAACAACCCGGAAAGAAGTAATAATAGAGTCATGAAACAGAGGCACTGATTGTAAAGTGGCATGTAGAGTACTCAGATTAGTGGCATAAGTTGAACGAAGACCTAGAGCTTCTTCGTCATCCCATTCCAAGCCTGTCACAATGGAAGGGAGTGCAAAGTGAGAAGCGGGAAGCGAACGGTAGAGACGATTCCTTGGCATGTGCCTGGACAGAAAGGCACCATTAAAATCTAATTCAGTAAAGGAATTAATATTTAGTATGTTAAACGGGGATGGTTGGGGGCATAAAATTACTCTAATCTGTCCAGAACCCGGGAAAAGGGATGCAGGAGCCCTAGAGAGAGAAAAGTTACGATGGTAAAGGAAATAATTTTCTGGCAAAGATAGAGGTGAGTCTGAGGGGTCAATATCTAAAGGGATGGTAGAGAAATTATCAGAAGGATTCATACTCATAAGAAGAGAAATAGCAATGGTAAAGGCCAGAAAGAAAGATACAAAAATAAACATGCAAAGAATGGAAATAGATAAAGATGATAACAAACAAAAGCAAGAGTAAAGAAAAAGAACAAGAAGAATAGTAACTTACTTTGTAAAGAAGTTAGAGAAGACAGCGAGTGAGAACGACAATCTGGGAGCAAAAGCCAACACGAAAGCAAACTGAATGTAGAATGGGGTAAAAGATGGTATGGTGCCAAAAGAAATGCAGATGAAGAGAAGAAAAGAGAGTATGAGACATTATGTAGAAGAAGAAGAAGAGTAACCCAAAGGGCAATTAAAATTTTGGAATTTTGAGGGACAATTGAAGTTTCAAATTTCAAAGATGAATGATTGATAGGTGTCAAATCACACCGTTTAGGAAAACAAAACCAATAAAAAGAGGACAGGTGGGAAGTACAGAATGAGTAATCACGAAGCATTTAATAAAGGTACTTGTAAGGTAGAAAGAGGTCAGACAGATAGTGGATAAGGTAGTTTATTTCATTAACTCGGAGTAGATAAGAAATCATACTCCGAGCTGGGGGGCTTAATGTTCCGGGTTCCTGGCTCGTATCTCTCAGGTATTTAACTCGCCCCTTTACAGAAGTCACGAGCCCAGATTATTTAATGGACTGGGTATGAGGTCCACGTATTAGTACCATTAGGGCCCTACCATGATCTTAGAATGGGTTTATCCATAACCACCCATAATCACCATAACTACCCATGTTCATCATAACCACTTAGCTTAGGCTATATATATAGATAGAGGGTTCCTTTGCAGATAGATAACAGATACACAATACCCATTCATGTTCGTCCAGAACAGTTGACATATTTTGGCTTGCCTTTATTTAATAATTCACAGTTCTTGCTAATTATATGGTGTATAATATCATGCATGTTGTTGTAAACTTATGTTTTGTGTGCATTAGGTTTAATTGCATGTTTAGGTGTTAGGACATGGCAATTTCTTCATGGCTAAGATATAGTCTCTAGCAAGTGGTATCTATTATTATGTTCTTAGCCAATATTGAAGACTATTAGTTTTATGGAAAAACACTTCTCATGTTGCATGAGAAATAATTTTTCATATTACATGAGAATTATTTTCTCATGTTGTGACCCTTCGATTTGTGTGCAAAGCTTTTTTTTAATAAGTGTGTGGCCCACCACTTGTTGAGTCATATAACACCCTGTCTGTAGCCGGTGTATACTAATGCATTATGGTATTAAGCGCATCATAATAAATTAAATTTTGGAAGCTACATGTTAAAGAATCATAATTACTTAGTTAATTATGTGAACTAACTTCTTTCTTTCTTTTTCCTTATGTATTGCAATACATATTATTTCTTTCATATTAGTCTCAATTGTACAGTCTCATACCTGCACAACATTCCTACTTGAAAAATCCACCAACCACAAGTAATGGCAAATGACTACCTGAGCATCATAGGCATATACCACCTCGGCTATAAATTGGACATATAGGGATTGTTCCCAATTTCATCATTAGTACCTGATAGATAGTTAACATTATCCTTATGTAATTCATATTATCCAGTAGTATAAACCTAGAATCCATTCATGGACGATTCATACATACAAATGGTTCTATGCCAATACTTACATAAATTCATCATCTTAACATACATCATTTATACATAAGTTTACATATTCCCTAATTGCATTACAATAAACCAATTATATATCATCATGTCACATCTCCAACATATGAGCCACCTATTCTATACGAACATCTTGCCTTGTGAGGTCTCACCTCCCTCAGTTAGTGTACCTGAAATATGATCCATAAAGGGGTGAGATAACATCTCAATAAACTCAGGGTTCTTAGAGGATTCCTACACCCACGAGAACATAGCATAGTAACCTCATATACATATCCATATACAAAATCTGAATCCTCCAAGGGTTATCCCAAATAATAGATGCCACAAGGAGAAACCTCATATATAACCATTCCAAGGGTTGTCCCAATGGATAAAGGCCCCAAAGAAGTTCCATATATAACCACTCCAAGGGTTGTCTCAAAGTATAAATGTGCCAAGGAAAATACACTTCTAAAGGTTGTCCCAACTTATAAATACCCCAAAGAAGGTTCATGTATGAGTTCATTGGCCAAAAACTATATTATCCAGTCATATCACTTATCATTTATCAGTCATTACATAATTAATCAATTATCAATCATCACATCATTGTCAATCAAACATCATATCACTTATTAATTAATCAATCATCACATATACATATCTACACGAATGCAACTATACTAAGTATCTAACATTCATTCAATCATCCAAGTACAACCATTACTTAAAGGAGCATGGTTGAACAACAAAGGGGATAAACCCCAAGATCTAAGAGTTTACCTCTTGAAGTTCTTCATTTGCAGGCTTTCTTCAAGCCTTATAATTCAAATTCCAATTCTTTACACCAAAGCAACCTATTTCCAAGGGTGCCAATTCAATCATCAACATATTTCACATAGAAACTATCAACCAAACACTTGAATATTCTCAAAAACACAGGTTTAGAGCACTCACCCTACACTTGACAATTTAAGAACTCAAGTTCAAGTATACTATCTACATTAGGCAATTCTACCAATTCAACCTATTCAAGTGTGAGTGTGGAATCAACAATACATAACATGCATTGAATAACAATTTAGTAGTTAAAACACTACCAAAAATATACTTCACAAACTTACCCTAAGCTTGCAACCTTCAAGATTCTAGGTCTTGGTCCATAAATGGTTCCAACACTTGATCTTCCACTTGAATATCACAAGGTTCACCAAGTCCAAGACTTAAGACATAAAGTATCCTTACTTTATTCTTAAATCACAATTCCAACAATGGTTCAAATGATTGTTTCATTACTTTTCCTCTATTAGTTATCATTTCTTATTATATATTCCATAGCAATTCAAGCTCATTACAAGTCATGATCATTTAGGACACTATTTGCAAAGTGACTAGGCTATGGGATTTAACCATAAACACTAAAGGAAAGTAAGGATTTCTTACCATGAAATTACTTGGAATAATGCTAGAATTGGTTGCCAAGCTTCAAACAAGATCAAGCAAGCTTCCAATGCCAACAGTCAATAATGACGCCTTACTTGACAAGGTGGGTTTATCATCATTTCAAGCTTTCTAATGATAAAATCTAGGTGGATTCAACACTTGAACATCAAAGGAACATAAACTTCCATTAAAATCTCAACCAAAATCCATGCACATCAAATCCATATATTCATCAAAAGCTAGATTATGTTCTTCAGGAAACAAAGTAAGCTAAGGTTTCTTTCCATAAAACTCCACCAAATCAAGCTAGAAGCAAGTTTCCAAGCATAAATTAACCAAAGCTCTCCATAACTCCATGAACTTTAAAAGTGATGCAAACTTTGGATGGAGAAATATCTTCACACAAGGCTTTTCTATGGAAGATAGTCAGTGATTCTTAATCTACATGAAAAACTAAGCAAGTTTCATCAAGGTTTCATGGTGTTTTGATGGCTATATGAAAAAGTAGATTTCAAGCTCTCCAAAAATGGAGTCCTCGGCCATGTCCTCATGCTCCACGAAAATGATAAGGCAAAATAGAACTTAAACATGTCTTAAATTCACTTAAATGGTCTTTGATCAAGTCAACACTTTTAAGTTTAAGAAATTTGCTAATTGGTCCTTCAAAATTCCTTTAATTATAACTTAATCTAACAAAAGATTCAACAATTTTAAATTGCATTTTTACCCCACAAAATTTCATGAATTATCATTTTATGACATTATTTTTAAGTTTAGGATAACTTTTACATATTTTCACTTTGATCCCTAAACTTTTCATAATTGCATTTTGGTACCTAAATGGCTTGAATGGCAAAAATTGAATTCTTAAACACATTAATCTCTTTAAACCCTTGAATAATTCCCAATAATATGATTTAGTGATGTGGGTTATTATAAATCACAATTTGAAAAAATAATTCTCATGCAACATGAGAAAATCAAAGCCCATAGTTTTATATCCTTTATTAGTTTTCTGGCTCCATTTATTTTTACTGTGCTGGAAGCTTTTAAGTTTGAGCTATAAAGGAAATTAGAAGATACTAGAATTAAATATAAATTTTAATATAGTTCTTTCAATGTTACCGCTGCAAGAATATATTTTATAATATGTTATTAGGTTTTAGTGTATATTTTGGAGAAAATATACCTAACAAATTGGATTTATTATATTTGTGTCAAATGATGATGTGACTTGGATATGGTTATGATATAGTGTTGGTTGCCCTCAACTTCTAATACTCGCTCTAATAATTTTGTTTATTGAGGTGCATGTTTTCGCTTGAATTATTTAAGTGTAAATCTTGTCTGGAAATATTATTATTTTGAATTCATGATAAGTAGGGTCGTTACATTTTCTTGTGGACTATATCATGATTATGGGCAAGAGAAAATTAATTCAAGTGCAAGAGTTTTCATGAATTACTATGGACAATTACCACCAAAGTGGGATTGAATACATTGATTTGTGAAATTTTCTTTGAAAATTTTAAGGGATGATTTTAGTTATTTTATGCAATTTTTTGCCCAAAGGAGGCAATTGTGTGTTATAATTGTGAACTTGTTTAGGACGAAAATAATAGAAGTGCATTGGTCTAGGTGATCTGTCTGTTCAAAGGAGACAAATCTCTGAACCCTATGTATGCTCACTGAGCAAATTTTCTTTGAGGTTGTAGATACAGTTATTGGTCTATGGATCTATATGCCCAAAGGAGATGGAATTTCAAACCCATTGTTGTGCTTATTAACTCATCTGAGGTTCTGACCTTGGTTTGTGCATTCTGCCAAAGAGAATGTATTATTATATATGTTGGCCTTGTTATGACAACCTGTTGTGCTCATTGATTAATTCATCTGAGGTCCTGACCTTGGTTACAACATTGGTTAGTACATTCTGCCTAAAAGGAAACGTAAGCCTCATTATGATATTTCGCTTTATTTTGAGGTGTATATTGCCCTATAGTTTCTTCAAATGTATTCTTATTTTGCCATAATATTGTACTTATTTATTGAATCAGTTTGTGAATGAGTTTAGATAATTTCTTGTTCAGTGTTCTTGAAATACTTATTTAATTTTTGTGACACATAAATATTTATGGTCCTTTTTTCCAAATTTTAATTAATGAGAAATTGTTACAAATTATGGTGATTAAAATTTTAGTACTTATTCTCCTTAATTTAGCATAGATTTTATGTACTCAATCAATTAAATTTGATTTGTGAGCTAAGATATATAATTTTGATATTTCGGATTGGAATTTATGACATAAATGATAGTTTAGATAATGCAATATGAATTTTGAAAACATATGTTATAAGGTTTTTCATATTATTTGAGCATGATTATTCGGAACATTATTTGTAAATTGTTAGAATTTTTTATTAATAGAAGTTATCGTTTGCAATTATCTGTTCAAAGGGGGTTATTGTATGTAGTAATCCTTGAAATATACATTGAGATAAAAATTTAAATAATATGAAATAATTGTGTATCATATACTCTGCTCGAATGAGAGTTTATAATATGCTAATTATTTCCATAAAGTTACTTTATTGCCCATAATTAATATAACTGCACTTAATGTAATAAATACTCTTTTGATATAAATGATAACAATGTCGTACTAGAATTGTTGATTGGATTAAATTATAATGAATAGAGATGACATCAAAATTATTTCTTATGAATTTTGATCATAACAAGGCATTGTGTTAAAGTTAGCCTATAGTTAATATGGAGAGTATACTTGACATTTTCTTTAGTGAGAGGGATATAATTAATTTTGTGTGATCTTGAAGTTATTGTGGAGTTGATGGAAGATATTTGCTTAGCTTTTGACGTCGAGATATGAGTTTATTTTGAAATGAATTTTTTGTAAGGTCTCTTTAAGAAGGATTTTGAATTTTATACCCTTTTTGGATTAGTTTGGATTTTATTATTTTTTGGTGATGAAAAAATAATGTTAAACTCTCAAGTCATTGGCTATAAGTTTTATTTAATTGTTTGTTTTGTGGATGACTTAATTATTAAGTATATTGAGTGACCTTCTAATCGAAGGACTTGGGCCCATGGTATTTAAAATGTATGTGAAGAACATGTGCATTGTAAGTTGCTTTGATGTGCTTGATTAATAGGAGTTTGAGTTTTTTGTTATTTACTTATCATGTTGAATTATTTATTACAGACATAATTGATATTTGGTTGATATACAAATCTATTATGGAGCAATTGATAATGCATTAAGTTTTGTTAATGTATATATTACATATTTGTGTTAGTGTTTATCTATTGCGAAATATTAAAACTCAGTGTCGTTTAGACCACCATGCCTGTGGTTAACACTATATTGGAGCTTGAGGCATGTTAATAAAATTTTGGAACTCAATGTCGTTGGGACCATCATATCTGTGGTTGACATTATATGGGAGTTCGAGACATAATGGTACTATGAAATTGGGTGTTGTTAGAACTACTGGAACTGTGGTTGACACCATATTTAATTGTATAATGGTTTTTTGGTAAACCATGAAATTTCTCTGACTTTAAGGCATTTGAGAGAAATTTGAGGACTAACAAATAAAATAGTAGTTTGTCTGTTATTGAATCACATCGACATGTTATTTTCTTGCTACACTTCACACTACAGACTAGTCGACGGAGCCAAATAACATTTGTGACCATGGAAGGTCTTATATTGATAAATGATATAATCACTACCTGATTCATTATTATTTGACTTTAGTTGGATGGAGTCATATTCATATATTGCGCATTTGATCATGCGTTTCCTTAAAATGTGGCCACATTATAAAATTAGTCCTTAGCCTGAGAGTCATTTTCAAATAACTTATTTTCTTTTAAAATTAAAATTGTACAATTGATTTTTCCCAAGTATGAGAATGTCTGATTTTTTATCATTATTGTGGGTTGTAATCAATTGTATTTATTTTCTCATTTTTATAAAAACGGACTAAGTCATGATCCATATGGGGTGCAATATAAAGTCCATTTAATTAAGTGAGAATTTGGTTTGAGCTTGTATATCTGTAACACTGATTAGTGTGGGTAATAGTGTAGGCCTAACTCGTAGGCCCATGATGAGATGAGACTATGATTAATAAGTTTGGCTAGGTTCAATTTGCATTCACGGTATGTTGAAAAATAGTCACTTCACAACTTGCTCCATCGATAGTTGTGATCAAGGAGTGGTGTGAACTGTAGAGGAAGATCCTGATCTTTTAAATCTTGCAGGAATATTGGAGCAATGACGAAGTAAGATAGAAATCAAGAATCATGTCTTCAACAAGTAAGTCTAAACTTTTTTGGTGTTCTGATTTCATATAATCATATTTTGTGATTTCAACTTGAAGAGGAGAACATAGATTGGTTGTTTAACCCACACGGGGATAAAATGGAAATATATAGAAAGTTTGTAAAGCTCAAATATGGCAAACTATAGCTCAACAAGATGATCTAAGGCAGTGGCAGACGTAGGAAATTTTATTTATGTTTGCATATTTAGTGGCAGGGATTCGGGGGCAAGGCTTTTGAAAAACAAAATTAAAGAAAAATTCAAATGCATTAAAAAATATAAACATGAAAAGAAAACTTCAATTTAACATAAAAAATTAGTAACCAAGAGTCAACTAAGCTATCACAATTTCAAGCAAAGATTATTTGGTAAGATTTTTATATTTATAGCAATGCAAAATAATCTTGCCCCATTTTTTATTATTATTTTGATATAAAATATAATTATATATCACAAGTGAGGGACAATGAAGAATAAATTCATGATCCAGTAATCACGGAGACTCTAATAATATGATAAATAATCATCTGAGCTAAAATTTAAAAATATTTAGCAAATGTCATTTTATAATTTTATATACAATTTTTTGGTATAAGTGTTTGACTATTTAAAAAAATGTTTGCAAATTATTAAAATAGTCATTCGCTTGATATTGTGATTACATTCGCTTTCGAATGTACTAGAAGTAATAAAGGAATAAGTACTTAAAAAAAAATATGTTTGAAAGTAATAAGTGAATGACTATTTGTGTCTGCACTTGCAGACCCTTGCAATAATGTGGTTCCACCTGTTAGTATATGGATGTCCTAGAGACAATCTTTTGATTAGATTAGGACATATGTGGACCTTTTATTTTGTCACAAATAAATATAAGCACTCTTTTTCCTGTTTCATATTTTGTCTCGATATTATTAATATTATATGAGTAACTGGATAAACCCCTAGGAATAGAATAGGTATCTCTTGAGTATCTGTGATGAGATCACGATCATGAGGATTCAAGGATACCGGATGTTTATTCCTAATTTTATGTTCCTAGTCTAGAGACACTGAGAATGAGGATCAGTAATCTCGGATAAGACTACCACAACTTATCTACTTGTATTCGGATACAAGGTAAAGACTTCATGAGCTACAGATATGGAAATATTTTAGCTAAAGTTGTGGGTGGACCTATAAAGGTATAGCTTGCACTGAACAGATCCACAAAGAGACTCTATGAGGAAATCTCACAAATAGTATCATTAGAGCAGTCTCTTAATATTTGGGTATGTCTTTCCTTAGACCAGAAGTTTTCACCTAGACTGTGTTCTGGAAGGCATTCTTTAATTGTATACCTCGTCTGCCTGAAACATGGAGACTCATAGGTATACTTTTGGGCATGTCCTGAAAGAGCACAGGCCTAGGGTGATAAGCTGAAGGAATTCGTTAAATCTCTGTAAGGGATTAGGTTATCTGTAAATCGGAGAAATCGGGATGACATTTACAGGACTCGAGAATCTATGCATAGTAAAAGAGATCATAAGATGATCTGCCTTTAGAGTCAGTAAATTGAAGATTCCCTATTTCGAATTAAAGCTTACCCTAAACCGCAAGGGTTGATACGTATCCTCACCCTAGGTTTAAAGGGAAGGTAACCGAGACGAAGGGAAATATATACGGTAACCAAATATATGTAATAGGATGATCATGTCATTAACCTAACTAGCTCTGGGGAAACAAAGCATTGCCAGTGCTCTGTGTTGTCATTAAATGGGTTGTGGGCTTGTTGGGCCCAAACCCATTTATGTCAGTGGCTATGTTGGGCCTAATGGGTCACACACTAACACCTTATTGTCTTGATGAGTATAGCATTAAGGGTATTGGGACTAATAAAGGTTGTTAGCCCAAGAAGAAGTTTGGAAGCCCACCTAAGAAGGAAAGGGCGCATGGTACATGTAATGGGCTTGGATTGTCCAAGACATTATTAATTAATTTAATTAGTTAAATTAATTATCAAATATTTAAATTTTGAATTTAAATTTTGAATTTGAATTTTGAATTTGAATTTTGAATTTAAATGTTTGAACGTTTGAATTTAAATGTTTGAATTCGAATTTGAATTGGCTATGAAAAGTTGTTTTATACCAAAAGGATAAGATAAGATCTTGATGGAACAAATTCCAAGTATCAAGAGGAGATCTTTGGGCATCATCCAAGGCTGATTTGGGGCGCTGATTTTGGGGTCTTATGATTGTCATATAATCAACCAAATAAGCTCCAATCAGATTTGGTTGGTTGAGAGAATAAGTGAGTGAGTTGGTTCAAATTTGAATGCAACTACTCAGTGTATTTGGACTCTTTTTGGGCTGAATAAGGGCACACCATATGGCTGGCCATATGATGGTTATTAAGTCAGATTTTTGACTAAGTATAGACTTAGTCTCATGAGGATATGATAAGAGGTTGTTGGCTAGATTTGAATTGCAACAACTCCACTTATTCCTCCACCATTGGGCGCTACATAGGTCAGATTTTTGGGAGAAAATGTGATTTAATTCAATCATTCTCTCATCTCCAAGTGTGCTTCCTTTTGTGAGGTTCTCTTTAGGGTTTTTCGAAAATTACCTAGCTTTTTCTCATAGAATCCATGTGCCACTTTGTGAGTTTTTCATGCTGAAAAATTCACTCATCTAAATACATTAACCTTGCCTCCTTCTTCTCCTATTGGGACGCCTAAAGTGCCTTCCTTGTGGTGTTCGTTTGGTGGCTTTTCAAGAAAGGTTCTTGCATCTTGACGTAGAGTGGTGTGGATCAACGTTAGAGGGTTTGAACCTTCAAACCTAACACTGATCATCTTGGAGTTTTGAATCACGAACAAGGTACATCATACTGTCTTAAAGCATGTATCTTGATTAGCATGTGTGATTCCGCTTTGAAAAAAATTTTGTTTTCATCCTCACATGCCATCGGCCTTCAAGGCCATTTTCTTTCAAGTGATATCAGCCCAGTTGCTTTACCATCAACGGGTGATGGTACTTTATTTGTAAAAACTTGTTCTTTACGGTCAAAAGTTCTTTAAAGAATTAAAGCTTGAATCTTAGCATATGGATTTTGAATTATAATGCTGTAAATTGTTAAATTTTTTATTTTATGAACATGTTAATGTGATTGCTATGTTCATATATCTATATGTGTTCATGGTTTTTATTCTTTCTCTTTGTGAAAGTTTTGAAAAGAAACACCTTTTTGAAAGGGATGATTCGGCTATGAGGGGTACTTCGAGTACCTTGATTGTTTTCTTATTTTTCTCTATAAATTGTTCCATGAGAATAGCATGAAATTTTTGTGATAAAATTTATCATATATATGCATATATGATTCGGCCATACAAGGTGTGATGTCTGCATGCGTGGTTTAATTTTGTGTTCTTTGAGAAAGAGTCATCAAAATTTGAATTATATTAATTGTTGTATAATTCGGCCATTAAGAGAAAAATTAAGAAAATTTGAATCATGATTCTTGTAATGATACTTTAATTGTTAAAATGTTAAGACGTATGGATGAATATGTTTTGTAATATTTGATATTTTGTGCTTGCAAGTTGTCTGACTTTTCAGGTGCAAATTGGAAGGGGATAGTCATGGTGCCCAGATTTGAATTTCAATTTTTTTTTAAAATTTAAATTAAAGGTGTAAATCTGAATTTTAAATTTTGTATATTCATTTGTCCCTCCAAATATATTTTTGGAGTTTCTTTAATTATTTTGTAATTAGAGAATTAGGTTAGTGGCGTTTAGACGACAAGGAGCCGTGGCTTAAGAAGCAAGATGGACGAATGCACGAGCACCATGACCGTCTCAAATAAAATTATTTTATATGCTTGTATGTTTTTAAACGACTAGTATGCATGAGATAGTGTATCGTGGATGTATTCTTTTATGTTTTTGAACGACTAGTATGCATGAATTGGACAAATCGCGTTTATATGTATTATCGTGCACGTCCAATTACGACTAGTGTAATCTGATAGATGTTTGACATAGGTTACGACTAGCATGATAATAATACATATGCGTTTGATGAGACTTAGTAAACCCTAAATAAAAGGAACCCTTGTTATAAAAATAAAAAATAAAATAAAAGGAACCCTTAAAGAAATTAATTATTAAGTGCATGATTACCTCCCACCACCAATATTACTCAAACCTCCTCTAAATAGTGGTGCTCCACAACTCAGTTGGGACCCACTGTTTCGTTGAGTAAGAGTAGTATTAGAAGTTTTAGACACTTAGGGTGCTGGTTAGTGCTTAACTGAGAACATGAGTTGCAGGCTCAGCCAGACTCATGTGCTTAGGGTAATAGTGCTAGGTTGTAGGGGTGTTCGTGGTCTGGATTGGATCAAATTTGGAAGCAAAAATCATCTGATCCAATACCTTCGGTTTGATCATATAATCATCCATTCGGTTAGGATGATTATTGTGCAAGTAACAACTTTTGTATATATTGACTTTGTAAAAAAAAAATTTAAAATACAAAAGCATTAGTAAACTAAGTATAGTTTTTTTTGTTTGGCAATGAGACATAAAATTTTGTTGATGAGATGTGACTAAATTTTTTCTTGGGTTTAGTTGATGGGTTAATGGGTCTTGAGTTTAGAAATTTTTAGGCTATGATTAGGAAAAGACCCAAATAAGTAGAGGGGAATTAATATATTGGATCGGTTTGGATTGGATCGGTTTTCATCAACCCATCCAAAAACCGATCCAATCCAATTAAAATTTGCGATTTTTTTTTGTTTTCGGTTTATTCGGTTATCGGTTTTTTGGTTCGGTTACCGCGGTTTGAATCGGTTTGGATCGGTTGATGTACACCCCTACTAGGTTGGTTGCATGAGATGCACCACTAAGTGAATAGAGTTGTCAACCTAATGTTAAGAGAGGGTATGAGATACTGTTGAAAAAGATCAACCCATTATTTAATTTAATCTTGCGGTCTCAGACGAGGGTTAAAATATTAATCGCACTCTTAAAATCCCACTAAGGTAAAATCTAAAAGTAGAACAACCCTAAGTCAAAGTTTAAGGGTCGTTGACTTAGATAAAATAGTGGGAGGGGCATATTATTTAATAATTTGCGCTTATTACAGACAATATATATTAATTCATCTATCTTTACATTTTTCAGTTTTTAGTATGACTAATCCACTGTCACTGCGCTCAATACGCGATACGAACAAATTAACCGGTCCTAATTTTATGGACTGGTATCGGAACGTCAGAAATGTTCTGCAGGCCGAAAAAGTTGCTTATGTCCTTGACACTGCTTTACCTATTGCACCTAAAGAAGGGGAAGATGGGTTCGCAAAATTTGAATTCGAGGCCCACAAGCAACACATGGATGATAATGTGTTGGCTTGTTGCATTATGTTGGCATCCATGTCACTCGAGCTGCAGAAACAACACGAGCATATGGATGCCCACTCCATTGTCCTTCATCTCAAGGAGTTGTATGATAAGAAGGATAAGCATGAGAGGTATGAGACCTTTAGGGAATTGTTCCTTTGCAAGATGACTGAAGGCATGTCTTTTAACCGCCATGTCCTGAAGATGATAGCGCTCATTGAGAAGCTAGAGGGTCTAGACTTCATAATGGATGCTGAATCAATTAATGACTTAGTTCTATCATCACTTCCTCCTTCTTTCAGTGAATTAATTATGAATTACAACATGCATGGGATGCTTGTGAGCTTGCCAGAGTTGTTAAGTATGTTAACAACTGCTGAAATGTCTATAAAGAAGGATAAGACACAAGCTCCTCTGATTGGTGGGCCTAAAAAGGCCAAGGGTAAGGGCAAGGAGCCTGCAAAAGGTAACTCCTTTAAGCCCAAAGGAAAACCCAATAAGAAGAAAGGAAAAAAGAACGGTAAGAGTGCACCCAAGGACAAAAGTGATGTTGTGTGCTTCCATTGTGGCAAGAATGACCATTGGAAGAGGAATTGTCCAGACTACCTGAAGAGTATGAAGGACAAGAAGCTTGATGATGCTTCTACCTCAGGTATTTACATGATTGAGATAAATTATTCTTGTACTAATCCGACTTCATGGATATTGGATACCGGTTGTGGTTCTCATATCTGCAATGTGTTGCAGGTGCTTAGGAGCCCTAGAAGATTGGAGAAGAACGAGGTGGACCTCCGCGTTGGTAATGGAGCAAGAGTTGCTGCTTATGCTGTTGGAGATACCGACCTCATTTTGCCTACGGGCCTTTTATTGCATTTGAATAATTGTCTTTATGTTCCTAGCATTTCTAGAAACATTATTTCTATTTCTTTTTAGAACAAGATGGTTTTTCTTTCACTATTAGGGATGGTACATTTTCTATCATTTCAAATGATATAGTTTTTGGTACTACTTCTTTAATAAATGGCTTATATGTTTTCGAAATGGGAACTGAAGTGCTCAATGTAGATGTGAAACGACCTAGGACAGATAATCAATCTTATCTTTGGCAATGTAGACTAGGGCACATTAACGAAACAAGATTGTCTAGGATGCATGCAAATGGATACCTAGATTCCATGGATTTGGAATCCTATGGACAATGTGAATCTTGTCTAGCTGGGAAAATGACTCGACACAAGCTCAAAGGGCTTGAGAGTCATAGGGCTAGTGATTTATTAGAACTCATTCACACTGATGTATGTGGCCCAATGTCTATAGAGGCTAGAGGAGGATACTCCTATTTCATTACCTTTACAGATGATAAATCAAGATTTGGGTATGTGTACTTAATGAGATATAAATCTGAAGCCTTTGAAAAGTTCAAAGAGTATAGGAATGAAGTAGAGAAACAATGTGGCAAGATGATTAAGACATTGCAATCAGATTGTGGTGGTGAATATCTGAGCCATGAGTTTCAGGATTACCTAGGAGAAAATGGAATTATCTCGCAGCTTACTGCACCTTACACACCACACCAAAATGGTGTCTCCGAAAGGAGAAACAGAACCTTGTTAGACATAGTTAGGTCTATGATGAGTGAAACTCAACTTCCAAAATCGTTTTGGGGATATGCCTTAGACACAACGACATACCTTCTAAATAGGGTACCGTCTAAATCTATTCAGACCACACCATATGAGATATGGAATTGTATGAGACCCAACCTGAGTTACCTCAGGGTATGGGGATCGCCAGCATATGTCAAAGCGTTGGCATTAGACAAACTTAGTGCTAAGAGTACTAAATGTCTTTTTGTGGGGTATCCCAAAGGTACTAAGGGATACTACTTTTACTCCTTGGATGAACACAAGGTGTTTGTGTCCAAGAATGCTGAGTTCCTTGAGAATGATTTGATCTCTAAAGGAGCCAGTGGGAGTAAGATTGATCTTGAAGAAGTTCAAGAACCGCATGAACAGATTGTGGAACTCGAGTCTGCTCCGCAGGCGATGTTCTCTAATGGAGAAGTAAACACACAACTCCGTAGGTCTACTAGGGTCATCTATTCACCTGAGAGGTATGGGCTTGTGATTGAGAATCAACAAACCGTCGAGGATGATGAACCTAGTAACTATGAGGAGGCGGTCAAGGATGTTGACTCCTCTAAATGGCTTAAAGCCATGGAATCTGAAATAGATTCGATGCATCAAAACAAGGTATGGACCTTGGTTCCTAAACCGCAAGAAATAGTTCCAATCGGTAATAAATGAGTCTTTAAAAGGAAGACTGATGCAAATGGAAACGTTCAAACCTACAAAGATAGGTTGGTTGCGAAAGGATATCGTCAAAGACAAGGATTTGACTATTCATTTTGTTGAAGTCGTTAGGAGTAACGATTTCATCAAGAACGAGGATGAACCTTATATTTATAAGAAGGTTAGTGGGAGTAATGTCGTTTTCTTGGTACTTTATGTAGGTGACATATTACTTATAGGAAATGACATCCCCACATTACAAACAACGAAGGACTGGCTTTCAAAAAGCTTCACCATGAAGGATTTGGGAGAAACGGCCTTTATACTTGGTATAAAGATCAATAGAGATAGATCCAAGAGGCTGCTGGGTTTATCTCAATCCACGTATGTTGACAAGATGCTAAAGAGGTTTAGCATGGAAGGGTCGAAAAGGGGTTTTCTTCCCGTCAGTCATGGGTACATCTTTCCAAGGCTATGTGTCCTAAGTCACAGCCTGAGAAGGATCACATGAGTGGAATTCCATGCTTCGGCTATTGGATCCATCATGTATGCCATGATATGTATGAGACCAGATGTCTCATATGCTTTGAGCATTACGAGCAGATACCAGTCAAACCCTGGAGAAGTTCACTGGACAGCAGTCAAGACCATCCTTAAGTACTTGAGAAGAACTAAGGATGCGTTTCTGGTCTATGGTGGGGTGGATGAGCTTTCAGTGAAAGGATTCACTGATGCCAGCTTTCAGAGTGACAAAGATGACTGCAAGTCACAGTCAGGATTCGTATTCACCTTAAATGGTGGGGTTCTTGCAAGAGTTCCAAGCAGGAGACTACAACAGATTCAACGACAGAAGCTGAATACATAGCTGCTTCAGAAGCGGCTAAGGAGGCTGTGTGGATCAAGAAGTTCATATCTGAACTAAGGGTGGTTCCAAGCGTGGATGAGCCCATACAATTGCTTTGCGACAACACAGGAGCCATTGTGCAGTCAAAGGAACCTAGGTCTCATCAAAGATCTAAGCACGTGCTCCGCAGATATCATTTGATTAGAGAAATCATTGATAGGATGGATGTAAAGATGGATTATGTTCCCACAGATGATAACCTAGCCGATTCTCTCACGAAGGCTGTTTCTCAGAGAAAACATGATAGTCATTATGAGGCTTTAGGTATACGACTTAGGTCAGATTGGCTCTAGGCCAAGTGGGAGCTTGTTAGTATCTGGATGTCCTAGAGACAATCTTTTGATTAGATTAGGACATATGTGGACCTTTTATTTTGTCACAAATAAATATAAGCACTCTTTATCCTTTTTCATATTTTGTCTCGATATTATTAATATGATATGAGTAACTGGATAAACCCCTTGGAATAGAATAGATATCTCTTGAGTATCTGTGATGAGATCACGATCATGAGGATTCAAGGATACCAGATGTTTATTCCTAATTTTATGTTCCTAGTCTAGAGACACTGAGAATGGGGATCAGTAATCTCGGATAAGACTAGCACGGCTTATCTACTTGTATTCGGATACAAGGTAAAGACCTCATGAGCTACATATATGGAGATGTTTTAGCTAAAGTCGTGGGTGGACCTATAAGGGTATAGCTCGCACTGAACAGGCCCACAAAGAGACTCTATGAGGAAATCTCACAAATAGTATCATTAGAGCAGTCTCTTAATATTTGGGTATGTCTTTTCTTAGACCAGAAGTTTTCACCTAGACTGTGTTCTGGAAGGCATCCTTTAATTGTATACCTCGTCTTCCTGAAACATGGAGACTCATAGGTATACTTTTGGATATGTCCTGAAAGAGCACATGCCTAGGGTGATAAGCTAAAGGAATTCGTCAAATCTCTGTGAGGGATTAGGTTATCTGTAAACTGGAGAAATCGGGATGACATTTCCAGGACTCGGGAATCTATGCATAATGAAAGAGATCATAAGATGATCTGCCTTTAGAGTCAGTAAATTGAAGATTCCCTATTTCGAATTAAAGTTTACCCTGAACCGCAAGGGTTGATACGTATCCTCACCCTAGGTTTAAAGGGAAGGTAACCGAGACGAAAGAAAATACATACGGTAACCAAATATATGTAATTGGATGATTATGTCATTAACCTAACTAGTTCTGGGGCAACAAAGCATTGCTAGTGCTCTGTGTTGTCATTAAATGGGTTGTAGGCTTGTTGGGCCCAAGCTCATTTATGTCAGTGGCTATGTTGGGCCTAATGGGTCACACACTAACACCTTATTGTCTTGATGAATATAGCATTAAAGGTATTGGGCCTAATAAAGGTTGTTAGCCCAAGAAGAAGTTTGGAAGCCCACCTAAGAGGGAAAGGGCGAATGGTACATGTAATGGGCTTGGATGGTCCAAGATATTATTAATTAATTTAATTAGTTAAATTAATTATCAAATATTTAAATTTTGAATTTAAATTTTGAATTTGAATTTTGAATTTAAATTTTGAATTTAAATGTTTGAACGTTTGAATTTAAATGTTTGAATTCGAATTTGAATTGAAATGTTTGAATTTGAATTTGCTATGAAAAGTTGTTTCATAACAAAAGGATAAGATAACATCTTGTTGGAACAAATTCCAAGTATAAAGAGGAGATCTTTGGGCATCATCCAAGGCTGATTTGGGGCGCTGATTTTGGGGTCTTATGATGGTCATATGATCAACCAAATAAGCTCCAATCAGATTTGGTTGGTTGAGAGAATAAGTGAGTGAGTTGGTTCAAATTTGAATGCAACTACTCAATGTATTTGGACTCTTTTTGGGCTGAATAAGGGCGCACCATATGGCTGGCCATATGGTGGTTATTAAGTTAGATTTTTGACTAGGTATAGACTTAGTCTCGTGAGGATATGATAGGAGGTTGTTGGCTAGATTTGAATTGCAACAACTCCACTTATTCCTCCACCATTGGGCGCTACATAGGTCAGATTTTTGGGAGAAAAATCTGATTCAATTCAATCATTCTCTCATCTCCAAGTGTGCTTCCTTTTGTGAGGTTCTCTTTAGGGTTTTTCGAAAATTACCTAGCATTTTCTCATAGAATCCATGTGCCACTTTGTGAGTTTTTCATGCTGAAAAATTCACTCATCTAAATACATTAACCTTGCCTCCTTCTTCTCCTATTAGGACGCCTAAAGTGCCTTCCTTGTGGTGTTCGTTTGGTGGCTTTTTAAGAAGGGTTCTTGCATCTTGACGTAGGTTGGTGTGGATCAACGTTAGAGGGTTTGAACCTTCAAACTTAACACTGATCATCTTAGAGTTTTGAATCACAAACAAGGTACATCATACTGTTTTAAAACATGTATCTTGATTAGCATGTGTGATTTTGCTTTGAAAAAATTTCGTTTTCATCCTCAGATGCTATCGGCTTTCAAGGCCATTTTCTTTCACCACCGATGATCTAAGGTACAAAGATTTAAACAAGAACTGAATAATGAGGAGGTGTGTGCAAAAGGCACAGTCTAGCCTTATAAGATGTAGAGAGTGTGCAAAAGGATGAATGTTCCCTTAATATATGCAATAGGGTATATAGAAAGGTGAATGATTCAATAAATTACACATATTATTCAAATCATAAAATAAGATATATTTTCAAGATCAAAATATAAGTTTATTGATAATAAATATTATAATATTTCTGTCTTTCAAAACTCAATACTTATTGCAAGACACATAAGTTGCTTGCAATTTTATTAACAATCCTTTTCAATCTTTTTTGTGTGCTAATTATCTTGAATCGCTGATTTTGAATATCTTTTCTTTTTGCGATATAAATGTTTTCTCATGACATTTAGCCAAGTTTCTGTCTGTCCTGGCGAATTAATACATGAAAACTAATTTGAGTGTTGACAAGCAACAAGAATATAATAATCAATTTATCATACGGTACTTTTCAAGCTCTCCAAGGACAAGTTCTAATTAAAATTGAAACGTATTCTAGCCACATGATTTGCACTCTTGGTACAATTTTCCACCCTATTTATTGGAAATTGGACCTTGCCAATGGAATTCAAATAGGAGTCCTAGTCACGTACAGATATACAACTTTTCTTTCATATTATCAGAAGTATTAATGTTCTCTTTCAATTATCAAGTGGATCTTCCTATCCTACTCAATTATCATTCATGAACAGTTGAGTATATGAATGACTTCAGGACGAAGGAAATAAGGTTTCCACATCTTTTCTTTTCTTTTTAATTTAATATTTGAATTTTTATCAATAGATATGATAAAATTATGGGAAATAGAAGTATAATGTTGTAGGAAAATATTTAGGTAATGTTATAGAGATAGAGATGGTAGGACCCACACTTGTTTATTTTTTTGGTTTTTGAAAACAAGCGTGGGTCCCACCATCTCTATCTCTATAACATTACCTAAACATTTTCCTACAACATTATACTTCTTTTTCCCTAAAATTATTTATGTGCCTTTATTTATTTATGAGAGTGTTGGTTATATGACATGGTACTAAAGCTTATCACCAAATTGTTGAGAGTTCTATCGTTCCGCCTCATTTCCTACTAAAACTATTAAATTTTAATACAAAGTAAATCATAAAATGAATCTGAGCGTATAAAGAAATGTAATAAAAAAATTTATATATCTTCATTTTTGTTGGACTTCCTCTTTTAATGCTAACTCCAAGTTCATTGAGAAGTTTTTTAAAAATCCTAACCCTAGATTTCACCTCCTCTATATATTCATTAGTTATAAGAGAAAATTATTTGAGAGATTTGTGAGCAAAACTTTGAGCTTTGTATTTGAAAAGATCTCTAAAAAGAGAGTTTGAGTGAAAAATCTCTAGAAAAGTTTGATTATCACCATTGTTTGAGAGGTTGTGTTAACCACTACTTTGGTGAATTTTGATTCTTTGTATCCATTATTTTTATAGTGGACGTTGTGGACGTTTGAACTGGACTAGGTCCCGTGAGTTTTTACTTCTTCATTGGAGAAGATTTTTCCACGTTAAAATATGCTTATGTTCTCTTTCCTCTCTTTTATATTTTTATTTTTCCGCTGTCCTACCCGACCTGGTGAAGTTCAGGTCGGGGTATTGTCGAAATCCAAATTCCAAAATCTTGTTGATTGACTTTCGCAAAAAACTTCTAAACCGAGTTAAGAGAATCGAGTTCCAACAATTTTAACTATTAAGTTTTGTGAAAGTAAGTTTTATGAAAAAATTTATATCGAAATCTTTTAATTTGATTTCCGTGTAAATAATTTGCTATATTTGCAGACTTATAATAATTTGCTATAAAGTACTGAAGTCCCAGATCATTGTCCTACTGCCCATTCTATCTTTCAAGTTTTCTTTATAGTTATCAAATAGTAGTAGCTCAGTTAGTAGATGTATGAGAACTAAGTAGGTGAAGATAAAAACATGTATTTGAGAGGAATTTAAAATTTTAATTCTGGACCCGTCCCAAATCAAATTAGTTACGAAGCAACGAACCGATTGAAATATTTAAAAATATATATATATATTTTCTTTATAGTTACTTCCAAACAAAAATCTCATTTGCACGACTATCTAAAAAAAAAAAAAAATCTCATCTGCACAGTACACGTGGTAATCATCCACGCCTTCACCTTGATTGAGTCGTCGGGTAGGTCTCTCGCGCCAATAACGTGATCAAAACCATTACTGAACCAATTCATCAACCAACACCTGTCCAACCCAGTCAGTTCGACCTTGACACGCGTCATTCATCGAACGGCGCATATTCCACCCTAACATTTCGACCTTTAAAGAACTTCACTTCACTTCCCTTCCCTTCCCTCTCAATATAAGTGAGTCCTTCCCTCCCCATCTCATAAAAGTAACCAAGTCCCAAATCAGAAAGCAAACTTTGGAAACAGAAATAAAAGTCTAGTATTTCGAACAACAACGTTGGAGAGTGTTGAAGTGATGGTTTGCTTTTGTTTTCTGGTGGATCAGAGGAAGATGGTGAAGCGGAGCAAACCCGTGGCGGGGTCATGCTCGCGTTGCGGCGGTGGTGCCAGCGTGGCCGACATGACTACACAAACGAGATTTTGCTACGTTCCTTTCTATTGGAGATCTTGGAAGGCTATTATGTGCACTTTTTGTGGAGCTATTCTCAAGTCTTATACATGACAGTTTTCAAATGAGATTAACATACACAAATTACCATTCTTACTTATAGTTGTTCCTTCTCTAGTTATATAAAGAGGATCTTATTAATGTGTATTACACATATCTCGATTTGAGGGTATACTTGAGTATATGCTGTTGTACTGTGGAGTGTGGAGTTGTAAATATTGAAGTTTTTTGTTTAATATCTATCCTCATTTTTTGTGTTCCATTTAATATGATGAAAAGCCTATAATCCTTGGTATCTATCTTTAGGATACTGTTTTGGCCACTAATTAGATGGTTAAACATTTTTTTTTTTGTTGATAAATCACATGTATTTTTTATAAAAGGTAATGTTGTTCATAGTAGGTTTAAGATTTTAAATTTATCTTAAAGATAGTATTAAAAAAATATTGAAAATATACTTTTACCTTTAATATTTTCACACTAACTTATTCACTTTTCATGCGCTAAGTGGGTTATCAGTACATGGTAAAGCTTTAGTAAGCTTCACCGTGGTTTTGATTTTGGCATGAGAAAAAATAAAGAAAATAAACGTGTTTAATTATTTAGCCCGTCTCAATCCACATAACTCTACCATCCAAATTAGCTTCATATTTTTATGTGGGATTGTGATTGAAATTCAAATGCAACCATATCAAGAGTTATGGATGTTGGCGATAGGTTATGTAAACTGCATTACTCATTTCAAATCGTCTATAACGTTATGCTTGCTGGTACAACGTATTGCTTTAATCGTTTTTTGTTTTAATAACTTTTCACGTAATATTAAGTCGGGTGCTATTTAACTAATATTCTACCAAATTACTATGAGTATTTGATCTAAATAAATAAATAATACAGAAGAAAAAAAGAAAGTGTCATTATATTAAATAAGCTTGAATTTATGGTGTATTATATTAAATATTTAAATTCACATGAACGAATTTAAAACAATAGTCTTATTCTTGCAAACAAAAAATAATATCGTAAAAAAAATGAAAAATTTTAAGACTCTCTAAGACAAAAAAAGAAAAAAAAAAGGATTGCACTCATATATACGATGGTTTGTTTTAACTTTTCTGATGTTCGAATGCTCAATGGAGTAATAGTAATACTGTCAACCCTACGAAAGTGTACAGCTAACATAGTGAGCAAATCGGAATTGTCTTCCTCCTCAATAATGAATGATAGTTTCAAACTTCTTTAAAGAACAAAATTATTCTTTTTTGGTTCAACCATGATGTAAGAATGTCCAACAAGAAGATATTAAGTTGTTAATTTTTTTTCTATTTAATATGTGTTTAAATTTATATTTTAAAAATTGTTTGATAATTAATTATATGCATAATTAATCGTTTAATTTATTATCATATTTTTTTATTTAAACATATATACTAATTAAAATTTAATTATAAAATAAATCATTTTGTTTAGATTATATACAATGATTATTTTTATGCAATAAACTATCAGAATAAATATGAAATAATTAGATTACCAAAAAAAAATGAAATAATTTAAAATAATATTTATTTATAGAGAAATATACTTTTGTATCTCAATTTTGCAATAATAAAAAATTATGAATTAAAATGATTGAAATTATAGTTTTTCTAAAATTTAATTTTGACGAAATTTGATGTAATTACTTTTAATCAAACAGCTGAATATGTTAATGTTATAAAAATATTTTTTATATATAAAAGCAGTTATACTAAATATACACTTACTGTTTTACATTTTATTTTGCTTAAAATCATCTACATTAATTGCAAGGACAGCACTTTGTTAATTGTTACAGTCATGCTCTCACATGCATGACAGAGTGGTGATTAATCTCATAACTTGAAAAAGTGTATGAACTCTTAATAACAATCACAATATATTATTATATTATACGCCGAACATTATATTTATAAATTTTTTGTTTATAAATTTTTACAAACTACATTATGTGACTTTATGTCTGACCAATAATACACTCTTAAATAAAATATTACCGATAAGACATAATATAATTTATAAGAAAAAATTTATAAAGAGAAGATTTTCCGTATTATATATGCATATATATGTTAGAGAAGCGTTATTAATATCAGAGGAGACATTCCACACGTGAGTTTTTGGTCAACTATAGAACAATTGTGAATGGATCGGTATGGAAGCTAGCTGGCTAGCTATGAACTAGAAGTCTTGAACTTTATACCTTATTTTAATTAAAGTAGGCGACACATATATGATATAACGTAGAAGTCAGTTGGAAATGTGGAAATTAAGCAACACCCAATAAATGTTTAGAAAATTATATATGTTTTTCAGTTTGAATTTTCCTCGCAAGAGGAATCATGCAAATGTAGATGGAGGTTGAAAATATGGAAATTATTGATTAGAATTTGATTGATTTAGGAGAAGTTGTTAGAAATTCTCTTATACATTCGCAATATTAATTAATTAATTTTTGCATTTTAAAATTAATTAGGTTAATGAATATTTCAATTTAAATAATATACTGAGCTTATTATGATAATGACGAATTGAGCTTTTGACATCTATTAATTGTGGACTTAGTTGGACAACACAACTTAAGCATTAATGTCTGACTAGACTCTGTGATGGGTGGACATAGCTAGTAGACACAATGTTAACTAAGATTATATTATGTCCCCTTTTAGTTTATATACTCCAGGGTTAAATCCTATGAGTCGCCATGTTCACATCGTACGAAGGCTGTCATTTTCATAATAAGTTATAGAGAGGGAGATCCTAATATAGTCAAACTAAAGTTATTCGATATGGTTTAATCAAGTACACAAATTCCTCTCTAAAAGTAACTGATATGTAGTGTTTTGTTTATTATGGATAGTTCGATCTTTGTGATAATTCTATTTTAATAAACTCCGCAAAAAATTCATTATCAAAGTGGTATATGTTGGAAATAATATCTTTAGGATATCTTTATTATTTGTAAATATCTATTTCCTTATTTCATAGGATTTAAGTTAGGTATGAGATAAACTCATTAGTATTTCTTTATATATTGTACTCTCTTGAATCAATTTAATATATAAATTTATTCAATGTTCCTCTCGTCTCTTGTAATTCTACATGGTATCTAGAACCTAACGAGGGAATCTTTGTCCGCCTTTCCTTACTCTTTTTTCATAATTTTAATATGATAGTAGAGAGACATCTCCCTCCGTGAAGAATTGGCTTTCCTGTCTATTCTCTTTCTCTCCCTGCTTTTCTTAGTTTCTTCCAGCTGTGTTTTCTTCTTCTTCGATAATTTATTATTTTTATTTTGATTTTCTTTCATAGCTTGTATTTGGCCAATTTATTTTATTCCCACCTATGTTTGTGGTGTTATTCAAGTCTGATTTGTCTTGTATTTGATTTATTTTTGCCATTGTTTGGCTTTATTTTGGCCTCCCATTCAGTGGGAGCATTTATCTCTGCTGTTGCCTGGCCCAAGGATTATTCGAGTTACACTGACTCGTCGGCTTGTATTCTAGTTGCATCATTTATCTCCGTTGTTGCCTGGTCTGTGGAGTTACATTGGCTCCACTTGTATTCCAGTTGCAACATTGTCTTTTTCCCAGCCCTTCCTTGGCCGATGTCTTTTTCTTCCTTTGCTGACATCCATTCTAGCATCGTCTCTTTACCAGTTCTTCAAACTGATGGTCATTCCAGTTGATTTGCTGTCGATTTTCTCTGACTTATATTCCTTGAAGCTTCGTTTTAGTTTTCTTTCTTTCCAAGATAAAGTGTCCCTCCATCTTGAGGGTGAGTATTCGAGATATAGATAATATTTTATTTTAGTTTATTATGTTTGTTATTTTTCTTTAGGGTGAGTCGTAGAATTATTACAACCCACACTCGTTTATTTTTTATGTTAAGTTTCTTGATCTTTCTTGTTCAAGCTTATTGTTTATGATCTATATGCTCCAGTTTGAGGAAAAGTGTTGGAAAGAATATCTGTATTATTTATAAAGATCTGTTTTCTTATTTCATTAGGATTTAGGTTAGGTATGGGCTAATCCCATTAATATTTCTTTATATATTTTACTCTCATGAATCAATTCAATATACAAATTTATTCAATGATCCTCTCGTCTCTCGTTTCTCAACAGTATATAAGAAGAAATGAGAAAAATATTTGTCCTGTTAAAGGACATAGAGTTGTATCATTTTAAGTGAGAGAAATATATAAATTAATAATTTTTATTTAAAATTTAAATTAAAAAGAATCACTCAATTTCTTTTCCCATGATTTTCATTGTTTGTGTCTTTCTCTCACTTAAAATAACACAACTCTATATCCTCTAAAAGGACAACATAAAACCCATAAGAAATATACACAAGAACATAAAAATAGGAAAAGAAAAATAAAAAATATTTTACTAAAAATATTAAATTTTTCTATTATAAAATTAAGGACATGTTTGGATTTTTTTATTTTATAAAATTATTATGTAATACAAATTTAGAAAATTGATTTTCGAAATAGAATAAAAAAACTTATTGAATATAGTTGAATAAGAATCTATGTTGTGATAACAAAGGAATCATTAAATCAAGAGGGTGGAAACTTAATGAGTGTAATCTAAAACCAAAAAAAAGTTTGGTTTATTTACAAAAATATCATTAATAATCTTCATAAATTGTCACAACCAAAACAATAAAATCAAGAAACTATTTTGGAAAACATTTTTAACTGATCTTCAGACTTTCCTCTAATTTTGGATTTAAAATTAAAAAATAGATATAATATCCAGTCATTTTTATAAAATATCTGTTGTCAAATAAATTTTTTATTCTTTTTGTCACGAGTCAAAACTACAAAATTATTTTTAAAAATAGAAATTAAACCGACCTAAGCCATAAGACATGTACAATAAATGTTTACAAAGTCAAAGATCATCTACGCCGCGGGCAAATTAAATGGGACCAGAGCTGCGAAGAAACTGAATGCGGTATGAAAAGGACTCACAGGAGGGTGCAATGGATGCACTGATTCTGGCATCAATGTCATGACTGAAGATGATGGGACTCTCTTTGTAACAAATTAGGAGAAGGATTTATTTACAAATTTTTTTAACATATTTTTGTAAATTATGTTATGTACTCCCCGGAACATAATGTAACCTAGTGTTTTTCTGAGAGTACATATTGGAGTTTGTAAGAGAAAATATTTTTTGATCTAAGGGTTCTCAGATGAAGTATCAAATTTCAAATTTGACACTGGTATCAAAGGATCCTTCTTAATATATACATATATATATATATAATATATATATATATATATATATATATATATATATATATATATATATTGGCTTTGTTTTTCTCCTTTTATATGAGAAAAGAAATTTTTTTACACACATATGTTTAAGGTAGGTCCCACCATTAAGAAATTAAAATAAAATAAAACAAAGCACATATATTGATGTATGAGTGACATGAGAAATATTTTCTCCAACAACATGAAAAAGTATTTTCCCTATATATATATATATATATATATATATATATATATATATATATATATATATATATATATAGCTGCTGTACGGGCAACAGTTAAATACTTACCATATATATGTGAAATCATTAAATGTGGGGAATCATAACCATACAAAAGATAAAAGCATTAAATGTGAAAAATCATAACTATACATCTGTCCTTGTTATACACAAAGCGGCTGTAGAAATAATTTTACATATATATATATATATATATATATATATATATATATATATATATATATGAAAAAAAATTCTCAATCACTTGAGATAAGTTTATCTCAAGCTACCTCTTTTAACTATATACCATGGGTAGTATATATAGCCCGTTTGTTTGGTCTTATGGAAAAAGTAGCCTTTATCTCTTATTTTAGAAATAAGTTTTATAAAAGTTAAAGCTATTGATATTTTTATAAAAATATTTAGTTTTTGAAAAAAAATATTTGGCTTTTGACTTCTACTTTTTTTAGAAGTTAAAATTTTTAGCTTCTAAAAGAAATAGGTTTTTGACTTTTTATATGACTTCTGCTTTTTTTAACAAAAAAAAATCAGACATTTAAACGAACTTAAAATGAGAAGTTCTTTTTTTCATAAAAAAACAACTTTTGGAGGAAAAAAGAGCTCATCCAAACGGGCCCATAGTTTTAATATTAAAGTAATTTTTTTTTCTCTTCACGTAAGTAGATAAATTCTAAAAAGTGAGTAAGAAGAGAAAAAAACATCTTTAATATTATAACTATGTATTATGATACGCAAGGTATCAAGAGTCAGAGCAAAATAACAAGAATGAGGAATGGGTTGTTTTTTATTCAGATGAACCAAGTAATGACATCAATTCAGTTTTTATACCTAACATATTACAGACAACTGTCAAGCTTTTAACCGTCTAACCAATCAATTACAATGTATCATCTATTTATGTAATTACATCAAGTGGTCAAAAGTTACACGCCACAGTAATCTTTTGTCCATGCTGGCTCACGTCTTTGCCTCCTTACTCTTGAAGTCGTAACAACTGCTCCCCCCTCAACATGGACCTTGTCCTCAAGGTTTAAAGATGGGTAAGCTTGATGAAGCTCTGCAACTAGTTCCCAAGATGCATCTTCTCGAACACTAGCTAACCATTGAACAAGAGCTTGTTGCTGTTGACGCCCTTTCACTGAAACCACACGGTGAGATAATATGGCAACCGGAGCTTGTAAAGGGTGATTATTGATACTTGCCGAAGGTAAAGGTGAACATGAAACATTTGGGCAACCTTTATAAAGTTTGAGTGCTGAAATGTGAAAAGTGGGATGTATTTTACATCCATCTGGTAACTTTAACTGATAAGCTACCTGACTAATAACCTTCTGTATAGGGTAAGGTCCATAATATCGTTTTGCCAGCTTATGATTAGATCTACGTTGAACCGTTAATTGCCTATATGGCTGTAACTTGACCAATACCAAATCACCTTCATGGAAGCTACGATCAGTACGATGCTGATCTGCCAAAGACTTCATTCTATTTTGAGCTCGAGCCAAAGACAACTTTAATTGAGCTAGCAGCTCATTTCTATGTTGTAACATAGTGTCCAGTGCTTCTATCTTCATCAACCCTCGAGGGTAGTGAGGCATAGCTGGAGGAAGAAGACCATACAAAGCTTGAAAGGGGCTCATGGCTATCGAGGAATGGACCGATGTGTTATAATGGAGCTCCGCCCAACATAAAAATGATGGCCACTTCTGGTTCTGATCAGAGCAGAAGGCTCGAAGGTATTGCTCTAAATACCGATTAGTTACCTCGGTCTGCCCATCAGATTGAGGGTGGTAAGCTGAGCTCGCATTCAATTTAGTACCACTAAGACAGAATAATTTTTGCCAAAATTGGCTCATAAAAATTGGGTCTCTATCCGACACCAATGAACGAGGAAAACCATGTAACTTTATGACCATATCAGCAAACAATTCTGCAACAATTACAGCAGTGTAGGATGCTGGTAAAGGACCAAAATGGGCATACTTCGTGAGGCGGTCAACAACAACCAAAATAGTTGAAAATCCATGTGAACATGGAAGGCCCACAATGAAATCCAAGGTCAGATCCTCATATACCGCTTCTGGAATGGGGAGAGGATGCAGAAGACCCAATGGAGCTTGCGTTGAGGACTTTATCCGTTGACAAACTGGACATTCTTGCACGAACTTCTGGACATCAGTGCGCATTCTGGGCCAGTAGAAAGAAGCAGACAACCGCAGAAAGGTCCGAAGGATACCTGCATGACCACCAATGGGTGAAGAATGGGCTTCTTCTAACAGAGCTGCCTTAAGGTCAGAATCGGAACTGAGGAAAAATCTGTTTTTATGGTATAAAAGTCCATCCTTACGTGTGAGATGGGAATCAACTGAATCACCACATGCCAGCTTCTCATGAATTGCCAAAAGCTCAGATTTGGTGTCATTCTCAGTTTTAATCTGAGCTAACACGTCAAAAGTAAGTTCACAAATTAATGACAACAAGGCTCTTTGACTGTTATCCTCCTCATTCTGCCTGGACAACGCATCCGCTAATATGTTCGATTTTCCAGGCTTGTATTCAATATCAAAGGAATACCCCAACAGTTTCGAAACATATTTATGTTGCTCCAAACTGAGAACCGTTTGGGATAGGAGTTCCCGAATGCTCTGATGATCAGTTCGCACTATAAAATGGGCCCCAAGTAGGTAGTGTCTCCATTTTCTAACTGCTTCGGTTATCCCATAGAGTTCTCGTATATAAGTGGAGGCCACTGACAAACGAGGTCCTAGCTTCTTACTAAAATATGCTACTGGTTTACCCTGCTGCAATAAGACCGCACCTATACCCGTATTCGAAGCATCTGATTCAACCACAAACGGTTGTGAAAAATCTGGCAATGCTAGTATAGGTGTGGTGGACATAGCTCTTTTAAGTTTTTCAAAAGCCAAAGTTGCCTCTGAACTCCACACAAACTTGTCACCCTTCAATAAGTCAGTAAGAGGTGCAGCAATAGTAGCATAGTGATGAACAAAACGTCTATAATAGCCACACAACCCCAGAAAGGCACGCATTTGTTTGATGTTGGCAGGTTGAGGCCATTGTGTCATGGCTAAGGTCTTCTTTGGGTCAGCTTTGACACCAGTGGCAGAAACAATATGGCCCAGGTACGAAATTTCAGGCACACCAAAGTCACACTTAGTTAGTTTAACCAGGAATGAATGCTGAATTAAACAACTCAATACCTGTTCCAGATGCGTAACGTGTTCCTCCAAGGACCTGCTGTACACGAGTATATCATCAAAGAATACGATCACAAAACGCCTCAAAAAGGGTTGGAAGATCTTGTTCATAGCTGATTGAAATGTCGCTGGAGCATTCGTTAATCCAAAAGGCATTACGAGGAATTCGTAATGGCCCTCATGGGTGCAGAGAGCCATTTTGTGGACATCATCAGGCATCATTCTAATCTGATGATACCCGGCTCTCAAGTCCAACTTGCTGAAGATGGAAGCTCCTAGCAATTCGTCCAGTAGCTCTTCGATTGTAGGGATGGGAAAACAATCTTTAATGGTGACAGAATTTAATGCCCTGTAATCTATACACATCCGCCATGTTGCATCATGCTTCTTGACCAATAGCACCGGTGAAGAAAAAGGGCTATGGCTGTGTTGAATAATACCAGCAGAAATAAGGTCAGATATCTGTTTCTCAATTTCACTCTTGTGATGATGAGGATACCGATATGGCTTAACACTAATGGGTTGTGATCCTGCCATCAAGTGAATACCATGATCCATTCCTCTAAAAGGAGGCAATGAACTAGGAGTATTAAAGACAACAACATATCTCCAAAGGATTTGCCATAACAGGTGCGGTGTGTGTCCCTTAAGTGCAGTTAAGTCAGCAAGTATTGCATCATTGACAGCTCCCTCATCACACGCATCAAATGTGCAACATACTCCTTCGGGTAACACCCTCTTTTGCTGCTCATTGACTGATGTTAATCCCCATAATTTGACTTGCTGACCTGCCCACAAGAACTCCATGGAAAGCTCACCATAGTCATGTGTTACTCGACCCAGGGTGCTAAGCCACTGCATGCCCAATATGACATTGACCTTGTTTAAGTCAATGACCCACAAGTCAGCATGAAAAACACACCCCTGTATGACCAATGGAACATTGGGACATCTCTTTTCACAGACCATGAACTCACCATTGCCCATAAAAACACGCATTTTGTTAGAACGAATGGTAGGTAAATGAAGGTCCTCTGCTAACTGTCTTCTAATGAAGTTATGAGAACTTCCAGAGTCAATCAACACTTCTACATCAAGGTTAGCAATTTTAGCAGATAATTGCAATGATCTAGGATTCACATTACCTGATAGCGTGTGGAGAGTTGCATTATTCGGAGTGGTACCCTTCATTTCCTTCTGCCAGACAATTTCCTCCTCTGATTCTGAACCAGAATCATCCGAATTGCATATCAGAAGCAACATTTTGGCCTTACACCGATGCTTAGCCGACCACTTCTCATCACAGGTATAACAGATACCCAAATCGCGTTTTTTTTGCAAATCTTCTGGGGATAATTTCTTGATAGGAAGAGAAGTAGCATTGGATGTCGATGGTAACGCTGGCAGGGAAACTGGATTCGATGAGAGCCCAGGTGTGTGAGACAGATTCTGTTTATGTGAATTTTGCTGCCAACTATTCGATGAAAGACGAGTTGGAAAATGTTTCTGAGTCGTGGATTGAAATGATGTTCGAAGTTCTGAAAAGTGTGAATAATAGGAAATGGCTAATTGAATAGCCTGATGAAGATTAGGAGGCCAGTGTAACTGAATTGCACCTCGTAATTCCGGTAGTAAACCAGAGATAAAGAATGCCATTAGAAGATCATCACTTAGCTCCGATGTTTGATTGATTAACTGTTCAAACTCTTTGATATAACCCGCCAAAGAACCTGTTTGTGTGAGTTTAGAAAGAACTCCACGAATGTCACGATGATTTGGAAGAGCAAAACGCTGACGAAGAGCAACGCAAAAATCTCCCCAAGCCACTGCTGTACCACTCTTGAAGAGCCACTGGTACCAAGGAGCGGCAGCACCATCCATCTTCAAACCCACCAATTGGACTTTCAAGGTTTCTGGCACTTGCTGTAATCGGAAATACAATTCTGTTTTAAAAATCCAAGTATTTGGATCTTGACCATTGAAGATCGGAATCTCCATCTTCACCGTTCTGCACAACGAACGAGTATCAACATTCTCCAAATTCGTGTGTGACTGAACAATAGGGACCTGAACAGGGGGAGGAACTAGAAACGTCATCTCACGAAGACGAACATCAATTGCAGTGATGGTATCAGTGAGAACATCCAAGCGCTGTTGTACAACAGTGCGATGGGAGACAAACTCTTCTGCAAGCTCTTGGAGTTTCATGATTTCTTGAATGTCAAAAATCAATGGAAGCACCAGTTGATACGCAAGGTATCAAGAGTCAGAGCAAAATAACAAGAATGAGGAATGGGTTGTTTTTTATTCAGATGAACCAAGTAATGACATCAATTCAGTTTTTATACCTAACATATTACAGACAGCTGTCAAGCTTTTAACCGTCTAACCAATCAATTATAATGTATCATCTATTTATGTAATTACATCAAGTGGTCAAAAGTTACACGCCACAGTAATCTTTTGTCCATGCTGGCTCACGTCTTTGCCTCTTTACTCTTGAAGTCGTAACATATTATCCGCAACAGATATTTAAAATGAGTAGCTTGAGATAAGTTTATCTCAAGTGGCTGTAGAAATGTTAATCCCTTATATATATATATATACACACACACATATGGACATGATCCTTTGACATTAGTGTCAAACTTTGAAATTTGACATCAAATTCTAACCGTAGATTTTCGTCAATCAACGATTATCTTTTATTGGGAATCAAATTTATTAATTAATTATTAGTTCTAAATAAATGATAACCGTTGATTAACAAAAATCAACGGTTAGGATTTGGTGTTAAATTTCAAAGTTTGACACTGGTGTCTAAGGATCCTATCTTATATATATATATATATATATATATATATATATATATATATATATATAGGCTTTGTTTACTACCTTATTCTTTCTTTGTTGTTTCTTTTCACTCAAGTATAAGCTAAATTGTTAGGATTGTGTAATAGAGTACCCTTATTGTAATGTAATCAGTTTGCCTAAACTTTGTTGCATGATTATCCTTTTAGTTGTTTAATAAAATGTTTACATTGTTTCTAATCTTGATTCATCGAGAGAGAGTTGCAAGGTACTTAGGATTATGGCTATAGAGATATAGGTGAATCCTGAAAGTTATAAACATTGTGGTTTAACTAAATAAAATTGGTTAATTGTGAGTAGATAGATCATTCACACCATAAATTACACAGAACTTGAACTTAATGATTCATAACTACGTTGGCCATAGAGATATGGGAACTAGTATACATGTATTGTTGGTGATAGCCCTTGCATGCATTAGTGTTCTGATTACTGAATGGAAGATTGTTGTAGCATTGCGACTACATTCTGGTGAAACTACAATAATGGGAAATTGATCTCAATCTGCCTTTGAATACTTAGAAAGTTATATCGTTACTGCATTCTTTTAGTTAATCATTAGTCTTAGCTTATTTTATCTCTTAATTGTTAAAGTAGTCATTAGTTAATCTAAAATTATTATTGTTACCTTATTTTCTTCACTCAGAGCCGTAGCTGTAACAACCCGTTGTACACCGGTATTGTTAACATTGATTAAGATATTAAGCGCAGTTACAATCATAGCAGTTCACTTAAAAATACGAGTAAACTTTGTCCTTTTCATTACATAAGCATTTAAAAACAATAATAACACGTAATGATAAAAGCTGTGATCATAACTGAAATCTAAACGAGGAATAAATACAATAAATGCCTAAATATCATATATTACTTATTTTAAGTCACTGAGGGATTCTCATAAACTCACTTAGCATAAATCTCACTTTTACAATTTTTACATAACTGAACATGGTTCAGTCTTTTGGACACGTGCGAAATCCGCATCTACAAACCTCCCATCTTTTACTATGTTATTTTAGACTTAATTACCTTTCCAAAAGGTATCACACGCCTCATAAAGTTCTCGTTTTCTCTAGTTATCACCGTTTGAAGTTGGACAAGCAAAGCTGCCAGCCACCCCAAATAGGACACCAAACATACCACACCATTTCTGCTATTTTGGACAAACCACTAAACCAATTGCTCTCAAATTTTGTACAGTAAACTAGACACCTTAAGCTTTAATTTGACATATCATGAGCTTAATTTGACCAAGAATTGAGGGAGAAATAATTTTCCCAAAATTGCAACCCAACAGCCCCCATGTGCAGGGCCAATTAGGCAGTCCTCACTCAAATGCGTCTATAGGTCTGAGCACAGCTTCAATTACTACCAAATTTTGATGCAACGTAGTTGACATACATCTCAAGCTTCAAAATGATGTATTGAAAGTCCCTATTTGACCTCTGTGGAGGGAGATATACTCTTCCAAAGTTATTCTAAAAACTACCATTTTAATATAAATTTTGACGGCATCTCCTTTGTTTATTCAACCTATCCCACTTTATCAAAAGTGTGTTATCATTCCTCAAGGGTACCTAATAGACAAGGGTGGAACTCAAGGACCAACAAAGCCTTGGTTCTCTTACAACCCATTACAATTTGCATTATTTTTCATCTATTTATCATTCATGCTTACTTTATCCAAACTTAGATTTATTTCAATCACATTGTCCCATTTGCATGCATTCTTACAATAACACATAATCATAAGCTAAAATAGGCCTATTGCCCTTTCATCACATAGATACTTTAAATATTACACAAGGTCCATAATTTACAATTCTCCCAAATGATAAGCATAAATACAAATAAATCCTCAAAATACAATATAATGAATCATCAACTAGACTTAGGCAAAATATGACATGAACAAATATGACAAGATGCGTAATCCTAAAGCAATATACAATGTTCATGCCCTAAGTCTAGCCTATGCCAAAAGTGGCCTCAAAATGCAAAAAATCATCTCACTCCAAGTGCTCATCATGTGGGCCTCTTGCCTATGGCTCCAGCCCCGCTACAACTACTTGAAATGATGCCCCATACACAGGGTGAGATATACGAATATATCTCAGTAACCCAGAGATTCTGGAGATCCTTTCGCCCAATGGCTCACTTAGATGTAATATCAACAACGAATCATAACAACCAAAAAGGGATAAAGCAAGGGATTTAGTGAAGTAGAGATGCATATGGAGTAAACCTACGGTGAAGCTGGAATGGTCAAGCCAAAACCACGCAATATCCGACCTATTGGCCTCGGCATATAGCCTACGGGCTCTCATCCACTGGTGTCTGCAAAATGTGCCAATAATTATGTTTTTTTCCTCATTTATTTATGGGACTAATGTTTCTTATGTTGCGGGAGATAAAATTTATCTTATACACACACATAAAAGTATGCGGGACTCATATTTTATCTTTCTTTTTCTCACTTGGCCCCACGTACTTTTATATGTGTAAGAGATAAATTTTTCTCCTACAACATAAGAAATATTAATCCTTTATTTATATGTGATTTTAAACATTTGTTTTTGATATGATTCTTCCAAGAAGTTGCGCGGGTGATTGGTTTTTATGCTGCGTTTGGAGGACACAAATTTCAAGCTATTGTCGTTGGTAGCTTCTGTAAGCATATACTATGCCTTAAGTATAATTTCTTTTTTCTTAAAAAGTTTAAGTGAGGTTAGACATCGGTATTTCGCTAGGTTCAGGGAAAAGCCCCCAATCTCTTAAGGGGTGTTTGGTAGAGGAGAAGCTTTTTTTTACCTAAAAATCATGATTCCCAAGAATGTAGTGGGAAAGTGAATTTCTTGGGAATGTTATCAAAAAATTGTTTGGTAGGCCAAAATATTCCTAGCAATGATAGGTTAATTTTTCTGATGCTATGTGTGGTTAATTGTAAAATATTACTGAGAATATGGGGTAATTTTACAAAATTAAACTTGCAACTAATATTCAGCCTAAAAACTAAAAACAATCCATTATGGTGAATGCCCATCGTGAATGCATTCGAAAAAAGTAAATTTTTTTATGCAAAGCATGGAGGTTTAGATGGTGTATTCTTATGGGGAGCCTCTACGTAACAGAGCTTCGTGAAGCTCAAGTATCATAAATAGTGCTCTCTACACACACGAGGTTCATTGGAGAGATTGTTTTCGTTTTGTATTGTTCGTGTGGCTGACTTCGGAGGAAATCGAGGTCTGGATTTTCGTTTTGCCTAAAAGTTGTCTTTTTAATAATAATATATATATATATATATATATATATATATATATATATATATATATATATATATATATATATATATTGGGGTATATTTTTGATTTGGTTCGAAGGATAAAATAAAAAAAGAGAAGGAAAGAAAATGAAGTTTAGGAAGTTGGGTTCAAAGACTGATGCCCTTCAAGCTGAGGGAAAGTTTGTCAAGTGAGATGCTCTGCTATTTTGTTTCTTTCTTGGTCTCTACTTAGGGGTAGAGAAGAGAGAGGTCAGAAATCGAAAAAGAAGATCAAAATTGAAACTTCATAGAAGGAAGCTGTAACACCCCGTGTGCACTCGATGTATTAAACATATAAATGGTAATAAGCGCAGCTCAATAAATGCGGAAGCTAAAAATTCCAATAAGAACCTTGTCACATTAACCAAGTGAATCTTTTTCAAAAATCGTCTGTATGTAAATTTCCATAAATAACTAAACTGAATAACCTCATAACATAAATAAGGTATCAAGTCATGGAACTACAACACATAGACCAGACATATCCTGATACAATAATACAACTCTAGTTTGAAATAACACAGCTTATTCAAATGTGGCATGGACAACCCTCAGGCTCACCAAATAAAGCAACATAGTCAAATCATGTCTCAAGTACAACAACCATATAAAAATAATAAAGCAGAATCATATCCAAATATAATAGCACAAAAGCATGCATAAAATCAGCTCAACTCCAGCCTCTTGCCACCAGAGGTCTCAACCTCAGGAACACCTGTACCTGAAAATGTGCCCCACACGGGGTGAGATCTCTAACAAGAAATCTCAGTAAGTCAAAGGGTCCTCAAGGATCTCTCCACCCCAAGCTCACTTACATATGCAATATAAGTTCAAAAATGATAACAATAGTAAAATAACAAATATCTGTGCAATGCAGCATATGTCCATATCATGTGTGTATGCATCTTACTTGCCAGAGAACAAAACGTAGGCATTACATACGTCTACAACCCACAGTACAAGGAGTCCACCATGTACCTCACACACAGAGTTACCATCTTGCATGTGGTCCGACATGCTCAGGGATTATCGTCTCATATGGAATACCCCACATACATATACATATGGAAAATGCACTATATAATAATCCAGCTCAACAGCATATCCAATATTCATCATATAAACAGATATATTTTCAGAAAAACACATCATGCATATAAACCATCCCTCCATGAGATTTGGTGGAACCATCAATGGGTAAAACCGAGGATACAAAGGCTTACCTACAATGCCAATTTTTTTTTCCAAAGGCTTAGAATACACAGATACACCAACAGTCACACAATCCGTCAATTGCAATCTATTTTATATCAAGAATATTATTAATAATCAGAATCCCAAATTTCATAGCAATTGGACAATGTTTTCTTTTTCATTTAGTGACTCAAGTCCCTCCTAAAGTCATAATTATAGCATAATACCCTCTTTATTATTCGTATTTATATTCTCAACTGTAACACTGATTTCCTAGGGTATCATACCCTAATTTGGGGTTTCCTTACGCATCAGAATTGGTTTTTGGTCTTTCTAACAAGGGGTAATCGATTACCATGCATAGGGTAATCGATTACTCCACACGATAATTGATTACCAGATAGAGGGTAATCGATTACTCCACACGGTAATCAATTACCATGTGTAGGTTAATCGATTACCACGCGGACAAAACACGAAAACTGCAGATTTTTCTGCATAATCCGCGGGTGCATGGCTTCTAAGGGTCCAAGGTCCGATTTTTCATCAAACAGAAGTTCAAACCACATGATTAAACATAGATATACCATATTCTACATGAATCATTAAGGTTTCCCCTTTTTACTTCACAAAATAAGCCATCTTCAAGAAAATACAAGGGAAATGGTTTATAGTTACCTATGGACCTTTGAAAACAAAAAAATGGAGAAGCTTTGAGGACTTTGAAGATGCTCCAAGCTACTGACTTGGTGGTGCACGAAAATCACACTCAAAGGTAGGTTCTTTCTTCACAAAGTTTGGTTCTTGAAGCTCCCTAGAGTGTAACAATGGTTCTCACACTCAAAACTCAAATGGATAGCCCCTACTCTTATGCAAACAGATGCTCAAACCCTCAAGAATTGGTCTTTCTCCCACAAAACTCACGCTTTACAAGGATTGATGAGGATTCAATGGCATAGGAATAGAGAAACATGGAGAAAGGTGGCTTCTTGGCTAGGTTTAATGAAGGAATACCCAAGTCTTCATGGAGAACGAGAGGTGGAAGCCATGAAGATCAACCTTGGGGTATGAAAACTGACCTAGAGTTTTGTGTCAATAGCTATATATAGACGCACTCACTTAAACTAATAATATTAGTTTAATTAGTTTCGCTCATCGTTTAACTCTAAAATTTTATATTCTTAACCTAGACATTTTTTTAGGAATTATCATATTTTTATATTAATTTTTTGAGACACTTCACCGGCATGTATTTTATACATAGCTGGTATTAGTTTTGACATCACTGCTTATTATTTTTACTCTAAACTTGATATTCTTAACCTAGATATTTTTCTCAGAGAAATTATATTTTTATTATAATTTTTTGGAATACTTCACCGATACACATTTATGAAGTAAAATCGGTATCTGCACTTTTTATCAGAAAAGCAACTTAAGCATTATTCGACCTCCTAGATAATTATTTTACCATAATTATGCATAATCTTTATTAACTCCATGCTCCAGCATCGATAATGTTATTTAATTAATTATTTAACAGTGCGGGTTCTTACAGAAGCAAAGAGAGAACACTCACAAAGGAATGGACCAAAGATAAGAGAGGGAGAGGAGGGAGCTTTTTTTCTCGGATAACAAAGAGGGTATTTTGGTCTGAAAATATTTGAGAAATTTTTTCATCATATGGGAATCCAAGAATACCATTCTCCTGGTGGTATTCTTGGATGTTATTTTGGCATACAATTTGTTCACAAACGAGAATCCTGAGAAAATTAGATTCTCGGTAAAAATTTCAGAAACCTTCTATCAAACGTGGGTAAAAAAGATTACCAATATCAGTTTCCCGGTGTAACATCCCGATGGCTGACGAGGGCGGAGAATGATCGTCGGTGCAAAGAGGCACGGACAATGAGCGGCTCATGGCCGGCTTCCAGTGAAGGGGTATATAAATGAATCGAATACACATCCGAAAGAGAGAGATTCCAAAGACTGTACAGGTATAGGTCTATGCAGTTGAGGATAACTTATAAGAATTAATTGGTATTACTTAGACTAACAAGATGCATCTACTTTTTGATAGCCTAGAATGGAAGAACTCCATAGTTAAGCGTGCTTAACTTTTAGCAATTATAGGATGAGTGACCTCTTGGAAAGTTTTCCCAAGAAGTATGTGAATGAGAACAAAGAACGCCGAAAAGTCTCGTGTTAGTTTGTGGGGACAGTCATTGATTCTTGAAGCGACTGAGCACTGCACCCGGGAATCCAAAAAAAGTCCATGTACCAAACGCTCCCTTAGAGGATTTCCGGGAGTGAATTACATATTATCCACTAATAAAATTATCACTTCAACTAACGAAGTTTGAACTCACGCCTTTATGGATATGAACCATGCAAACGTGTAACCAACTGCAATGGACTAAGAGTTTTTGTTAATATGACATGTAATGTGCTTTATGCAAAGGCTATCCACAACACAATCTACCCTCTTTGATCATGAAGAGATTTTAAATTGATGGAGTATGCGAAACAAAGAAATATGACACGTCAGTGTCAATTTTTAGGAAAATATGAAAATATTTCAATTTCATCGTTAAAGTAGAGGAATGATCCGTTTACAAATTTTTTTACAAATTACACTAAGTATGACCGGTCATACACTCTTGATTGAAGTATGACCGGTCATACTTAGTGTAGTTTGTAAGAGTTTGTAAACAAAAAATTTATAAATATAACCTTTCCCGTGAAAGTATTAGGTGCCCTAAGTTAATAATCTTCCAACAACGTACCAATACCGACTAGATAGTTAACTGCCTATTGCTTGTTATGATTGATAATTATGTCTTAAAACCACTTAAAGCAACCACCTTTTTTATACTTTTATTGGCTTCATTGTTCATTGACTGAAATATTTCTATTTATTTGTGTGCATAAATAGTTTATTCATAGAATTTTCAACCATTGATTTAACAGAAAATGGAAATTGAGGACACTTGCAATTTATCAATAAAATATAAAATATCTATCAGAAACTTAAAAAAAAACAAAAAACAAAAAAAACCCCTTACCTATAATATCCAATGGAGAGCAACTCAGCAAAGTTTTAATTTATTAATAATAGAAACAGAAATATCATTAAGGTTTTTTTTTCATAAGAAAACTTCAGGGGATTTACTCATTATTGTCCAATTCCCCGGGGCGCAATTCGTATTGGAAAAATATAATTTGATTAGTGTTATAAAGGGTATGTGTATAATGTGATGGGTAAGTACTGCTTTTTTATATTGGGTATGATGAGGAGTTTTAGAACCTTGAGTCCAGAAAGGGGAGAGGGAGTGAGGCAGGGGATACACAAATTATCCAGTGAATGCAAAAAACGCCAAAGGCTTGGTTGATGTCTATGGTTTGTACTTTTGTTAAAAAAAAATCCAGGTTGAGGAAGTTTTGGAGCAAGAAGAAAAATTATGGCATGAAAAATCTAGAACGAATTGGATTATGGGAGGTAATACGAACTCAAGGTTCTACCACACTAAAACCTTGTTGAGGAGAAAGAAAAATAAAACTGTGGAGTTAAAAAATGATAATGGATCGTGGATCAGGACAGAAAATTTGGAGGAGTTAATTAAGGCTTTCTCCTACAACCTTTTTAAAGAGGAGGTGGAGGATAGAAGTTGGCTTATCACCCAAACTAATTGGCCGAGGATCGATGATGCAAGCCTCACCATGCTAAATAATGATATTTGTTTCGGATGGCCCAAACGCTGAAGCGGCCCAGCTGTTCAGGCCCAATCCTTAGCCCCAACCCGCGTCAGCCCTAAGGGCTAACGTGGACCCGCACATCCTCCAACCCTGCAGCACGTCCAAGGATACACCGAAATGTCCCATCTTGGGACGCTAACCACCAAAGGCACCACAAAGGGAAACTGCCCCTTTGCCCTGTGCCAGATGCAAAAGGCGCAGCGCTGCCACAATGGCAGCGCCAACCACGCCCAACACTGCCATCGTAGGAGTATATCCAAGGAGGGTTGACCCCCTCCTCACCAACCCACACCATCTTCCTTATAAATAGCCCTCATGGGCACAACTTAAGATCTATCTTATGTATCGTTATTATGCCCATTTCTATTAAGTCACATATTTAACCATCATTCCTCCATTGTTATTAACTTGTTATACTTGGAATCATACCATCTAACCTGGTCTTTACCTAAGCTAGTGGTACCATCCATATAGTGACAACCCCCTCCAAAGGGAACATAATGGTCTTATAGATTCCAACGTTACATTGGCACCGTCTGTGGGAAATCTATAAACGTCTATTCCCATTCTCCTACCAAAGATCTACAAGACGCTTTCCACGTTCTGGAAACCGACATGGTTGTTACAACACGGCGAGCAGAACATGCTAGGGTTGTAACCCCTGAGGGACATGTACAAACAGTGCAATCTAACTCCCCTCCATCCATGCATTCGACCCCAGCTGAGCGGGCAGCCGTCGAAGCTCCCCTTCCAGTACTACAATCGGTAGGTCCTCAGCTACCAGGACCTGGTGTTAGAGTAACACAGTTGAACCATCGCGTGCCAATACTTGCAGTGCAAGGAGAAAACCTAGTTCAAAACCAACCCCCTCTCCCCGGAGTCCATTTCGGAATGCCTTTCCCCACTGCAGCCCCACAAGTCATTCCACTCGTCCACCGTCACCAACCGGCCCAGAGCAAACCAGTAGCACCGTATCATGATCACCGCATACCCGTAATCGCCGCATACCCCCCTCAACCTTACAGACATAATATGGCCACTCTATTCCCCCCACCTTTCCCAACCGGTTATCCGTTCCACGGTTACCCAGCTGACCCCCATAACGCCTTCGTTCCACAACCACAGGGGTCGGTTGTAATCCCTGGCCAACCCCAGTTTGGAGCCCATCAAGCCCCAGCTCTCTCCTACTCACTGGAGGCCCCTCAAATACCTCGCCCACAACCAGACTTACCACCTCGTAACCCAAACCTACGCGCCACTCCGTCAAACACCTCAGGGCACAATAAACCCCTGACGGATAGTCTACGCCTCACACCCATACCCCTTGGTTTCAAGGGACCATCCAATATCACTACCTATGTGGGTGCCACTGGCCCTTTCGAATGGGTCCAAAAGTTTGAAGCGTCGATGACCCTTCATGGCGAAACCGACCTACTTATGTGCAGAACTTTCCCGACGCTTTTTGGAGGGAGAGCACTGACCTGGTACACCACTTTGCCGAATGGCAGCGTAGCATCCTGGGATGACTTGGCAAGCAAGTTCCAGACCTACTTTTCCACAAGTCGCCCAGTGCCAAAGGCCGTCCATTCCCTAGAGAAGGTTCGTCAACAATCCGGGGAATCCCTTAGGTCCTTTCTGGATCGGTTCGACAAAGAAGCCTTGCAAGTACAAGGCCTAGACCCTAAAGTGCAAGTACACATACTCTTATCTGGTTTGTGTGAAGGAGCATTCGCCTACGAGCTTGCTCACCATGAAATAGTTAACCTTGAAGAAGTCAAACTGAAAGCCCAAGAGTTTAAGCGCATCGAGGAGTACAAAGGAAGCCGGGTAGATGACACCCACAGCCAACAAAACAGAGATAGTAAAAACCGTGACCACAACGAAGAGCGGAGAAAAGGTCACTGCTTGGTCGAACCGAGAGCTGCTCGGGAATATCTTTTCAGAGAGCAAGAGTGCAGAGTAAAAATCAGGATTGCCACCAGGAGCAATCTACTCTGACTTAGAGCAACCCTCTTCAACTATACGCAAGCGTACGTGTCAAGCAATATAGGGTATTGTAGCCCCAGATTTATCGTCCTCAGGGAGCAGTTGTGAAGTAAGAAGCGCTAAAAGAAACTTAATTTGTAAAATGAAGCAATAAAAGAAAATACTATTCTCAGCTAAGCTTCACAAAGAGCAATCTCTGGGCAGCTAGTTAAACAATGTTAACCATTCTGAACCAGATGAGAGCAGTGAATGACTTAGCACAGTCATCGAATAAAAAGGCATCAATTTAAGTAACTGTAAGAGCAGTCAACGAAATGAAAGTATGAGCATCAGCTGGTAAAACACAGTTCAGTTATCGTGAAGGGAAGATTGTGACAGAAGTTTGAGTTAAGATTAATTTCAGAAAAAGTCAAGTAGGTGTTACGGGTTCCATGTTTTCATCCATTTGGTTAACCCTGCTTGGTAGCATATTTTACAAGTGGATTTTGCTCCTTCCCTTGTTTTGCTATAGGTAAGCAGAGGGTAAGGCCTTACTCTCCACGTTATTCCATAGTACTTGGAGTTATATGCAAGGAAGCCATGCTGCCTTCTCAAAAGAGCATAGATTCACATGGCAGTGCTCCCCATTCCAGGTGTTTCTCCCTCCTTCCTTCAGGCTAAACTACCCCAGGATCTTGAGAATGCTCCACACGCCCTTGTCAGTGTTTCATCAACCGAGTGGTCCCGGGATAAGGTTGCCAGCCCAAAGGGTTTCACAAAATCAATAAATTAAACCAAAGAGCAACTCAAAATTCATTCATAAAATATGTGTTCCTTACAAAGATATCCTAAGACAAAAGGGATTACTTCTATGGAACCCTCATCTACTTAGAGGAAGTTAGCTCCTAGTGAGCATTTTTACAAAAAGAAAACAAAAATAATATATCCGGTTCTAGGATGGGCGTCCTTTTTATGAGGACTGCTTGTTCCTTTTATAGGGTTCTTCATTTGATCTTCATTGTTCCTTTCATCAAGGGTCATGCTTTGTCTAAATCCTCTCCAATGGTAGCTTTGCTTCTTGCCAGCTTGGCCTTAAATGGAAGTGGTCCCCCTTGCTTTTGGCTCCCTTTGTGAGTGGGAGTATCGGATTCAGGGAGGCACCTCCACTCCTTCTGCTGTAGCTGACGTGGCGGCTCCCCATTGCTCAGCTTCTTTGCTTTCATACAGTAGCAGAGGCAGCACCTCCACCTTCTCTGTTGTAGCTGACGTGGCGGCTCCCCATTGCTTCCTTTGACTGCTGTTGTACTATAGCAGACTTCTTTTTCCCTTCTGCGCAACACTCCTTCTTCTCTCTTCATTTTGTGGTTCCTTTTGATGGGCCTTAGGTGTCCTGAACAAAGCAAACTAACCCAATAGTCATATGTGAAAAAGATAATGTTAAATTTGCTCCAGGTCTACCTTAATTCCCACTTTCGGCATTGCTCTGGTCCACTATTCAAAACAGTTGCTCTATATGAAAAGAAGAAGGTTGAAGGGAGTGATTTATAACCAAAACATGGGTTTTGTGGACCAATTTACACTTAATGAGCCTCAGCTCTTGAGGACTATCAACACCCTAAAACTAGATATTACTCGTCCCGAGTAATCCTTCACAACCAACAGTCTTCTTGTGGCAGGGTAATGCTCCTTGAGATTATCGATGAAGAGTTAACTTAACTCCTTCCATCGCTTCATTAGAGCACTCATCTGACTTGTGAGTTTCACCAGCTTCATTGTGTGTGTGACCTCTTCCACTCTTTTAGTCAGTTTTCCACAGAGTCGCTTCCGGATTGAACTTTTTGGCTTGAGTTCTTCTCTTACTTCTTACCTCCCTTCTCTATTTCTTTCTTTTCAGGTCTTTTAACTGGAAGTCAATTACCCTTGTCTTTGCATAAGGCTGACCTTCAACAGCATCCTCTTTGAGCGGCTCTTGCTCTCACCTTGATGACTTGAGCTCTTTGAGCGAAATTTTTGGAGCAGAGGAGCTGACCTTCTTTTTTTTTTTTTTTTTAACCAGGGGCAGAGTAATTTATTTAAACAGCCAGAAGTTCTATCCTTGGTAACTCAATAAGTCCACTGAATAACAGAGTGTCCAATTTTTGGAGTGCTGCTTTTTGTGCATGGTGTTGCTCCAAATCAGAGTGATGCTCTATGTTGCTTTGTTTAGAAACTGTAAACTCTTTAGGGCATCTCAAGGAGCAAAATCCTGGGCAAAAAGAATCATTGAGTAGATCAGGACACTTAGGACGGTAATTTAGCAAAAATGAAAAGCAATATTTTTATAAGAAAGTAAAACAGGGTGGCGAATCCCTGGTACACCACAGTAGTCAATTTTCTAAGAGCAAGGTCAGTAACATTCCACCACAAAACTTTCAGGCATTCATTCCAACAGATTTAAACAAGTTAAAGAGGATAGGGAACGAATGAACCTGGGGTCACCGTAGCGACACTTAATGCTCTCCAGTTTCTTGTCTTGCTCCGCTAAAAGGAGCATTTGTTATTGCTTCTGGAGGGAAAACATTTGGAAACAGTGGATATGGAGTTTGTCCCTTGAATTTTTCTCCCCAGTTACTGGCGAAGATTTGATCCCGAGCTCTATAGTACAATCGGAGTTGAATTTCCTCCTCTTTGCTCTTCATCAATTCATCTTTCAAGAGCCCGATCTCCTCCTTCCAGTCTTTTCTGTCTTTTTCGTGGGCTTGCTCCCTTTCTTCCATTTTCTTGTTCATCATCTCTACTGCTTTCACCAGGTCTTTCACCGAGTTTTGTAAGGTTGAGGATCCTTCTCCTTCCTCAATCTTCTTTTTCAGAGGCAGTGGTCCAACATTTTTTATCTGGTCAAGTTCATTCTGCAGGGCCACCTTTTCTTTGTTAATGAGCAAGCTGGCTTCTTTCAGAGATTGCAGCTCCCTTCCAACTGTGTCTTCTAAGGCTTGCACTTGAGTGGCCAGAAGGTCTGCTCCGAGACCGAACATAGTTTGACATTGAGTCATGTCAGTTGTCTCGACTAGGAACTGCCTTCGTCCACTCTTTGCAGGAGCTCTCTTAAAGGGAAGTTTTTCCCTTCTTGGAGTTTTCTGAGGTTCTTCCTTCACGCTACCCGAAGCTTCAGCTTCTTCTTCTTCCTCCTTTCCTTCTTTTTCTTCTTTCTCTTCTTTTTCTTCCTCCTCCTCATTTTCCAATCCTTCATTGTCTCTGATTCTTTTTATCGTGGATTGATCAATATCCGACCCTTCTGGAATGATTTCATCCGAAATCGGGATATTGGCCTTTAAACCAACCCTCTTGCACATTTCAGTGACCAGACAAGGGAAAAAGAAGGGGGAGTTTCTTGGTGCATTTGATACCAGTTGTTTGTAAACAACCCTCCCAACATCAAACTTCTTCTTAGTCAAGATGCAGAAGACCAGCATTGCTCTTTCCCAGTTCACTCTAGAGTCGTTGCTCACGGGAATCAGACGGGAGTTAATAAAATGCATCCATACCTTTGCTTCGAATTTGAGTTGCTTCCTAGGGATGGATTCCTTAGTTCCCCAGGTTGCTCCCTCTGAGCCTATTTCTCGGAGCACTTCTCCAGTTTTGGCCTCATCTCCTCGGCCAGCACAGTAACTATCGATCTCATCTTGTTCAGCAGGAACTGAAGCAGTGTTGTATGCTTCGTTGATTTCTTCAGGGGAGAAGTCTACTTTCAGGCCTTTGATGAGGAGTTTTGGAAGATCTTCTTTCTTCATTCCCTCCAAGAATGCAGTCACGAACTCAGTGCGAGCTCTTAAGGGAGGCTCAATGAAGAGTTCCCAATCCAGTTCTGCTATATCCTCGGTCAGCCATCAGTCGAGATCTCCGTGTTTGGAGCTACTGAGGACTATGCCCCGTTCTGGTATGACTGTACGGTCGACTGTGGTTTGCTCAGGCTTGAGCTTTTTCCCTGTTCGGGTCCTCTTCTTGGAGATAGAAGCAACAGGTATAATGGCCTTTGGACGTGTCATGGTGTAAGGTTCTGAGTAGGAGTGATGGAGTGGGGAGTAAAGGTTGGATTTTTGTGGGTTGAAGGAGAAAAGATTATGAGAATGAAATAACAGTTCTGTGTTTGTTTATAAAGGAAGGAAGGAGAGGATGGGAAGGAAAACAGAAAACTCTGTATGGTGGTGATCGTGGCTTTGCTGAGTGGTGGATATGGGGGGAAAAGAGCGTCTGCTGCACATAAATACCTGGGGGAAAGCAAATGTCCTCTGCTCTGACGATTTCTTCTTTTCGAAACTGCTACTGCCGCTTGATTGGAGGGATGTGACAGCATGACGTGGAGCTGTTATCCTTCCGTTGCTTCCGCCACTCGGTTTTCTTTGTTTTTTTTTTGTTTTTGCATGCGGCCCATTGCAGGCCCTTGGGTTAAAAGGGGCAAATGGATCAGCCCAATTAGAACTTGGTTTCAACATTGAAGGATCAAATTCTAAGTGTTAGTTGCTCCTTGCTTTTTGGGATCAGGTTGCTCAAGAGCAACCCCAAAACTAGCTTCCTGCAATAGTTAGCACATTAATTTTCTCAAACAAAGATAATAATAATAAAAAAATGTCGCAGAAATAAATCTGGGTTGTCTCCCAGTAGCGCTTCGTTTATAGTCTTAGCTAGACTTGTTGCTCCTTGGGTCAGACTTCAGCTGGGTCATTGAGATGAGAAGTCAGTCCCTCATGCTCCTTGATCCTTCTATTATACTTTTTGAGTCTGTGTCCATTGACCTTGAGCGTTTCTCCAGATGTTTCATGAGCAATGGTCAATGCTCCATTGGGAAGTACTTCAGTGATTGCATAAGGTCCCTCCCATCTTGATTTCAACTTTCCAGGAAACAGTTTCAATCTGGATCGATACAGCAGTACTTTGTCTCCAACTTCTAACTCTCTCCTGATAAGCTCTTTATCGTGCCACTTTTTCATCTGCTCCTTGTAGAGGTTGGCGTTTTCATATGCCTCGCTCCAGAATTCTTCTAGTTCAACCAACTGGAGCAACCTCTTTTCCCCAGCCATTCTGGAATCCATGTTTAGCAATGTGATGGCCCAGAATGCTTTGTGTTGAAGTTCAAGAGGCAAGTGACACGCTTTTCCAAACACCAACTGATAGGGGGAGCAGCCAATGGGTGTTCGATAAGCTGTTCGATATGCCCATAGGAAATCATCCAATTTATTGGACCAATCTTCTCTATCTGGGTTTACGACCTTTTCCAGGATTTTTTTTATCTCCCTGTTGGACACCTCTACTTGCCCGCTGGTCTGTGGGTGGTAAGGGGTGGCAATTTTGTGCTGCACTCCATATTTCTTCAGGAGCAATTGGAATTGTTTGTTCACGAAATGTGTACCCCCGTCACTGATAATTGCTCTAGGGGTTCCAAATCGAGTGAAAATATTCTTCTTGATGAACTTCAGCACTATCCTGGCATCATTGGTGGGGGTAGCAACAGCTTCTACCCATTTCGACACATAGTCAACTGCAACAAGTATATACTTGTTTCCAAAGGAAGGTGGGAAAGGCCCCATGAAGTCAATGCCCCATACATCGAACAATTCAACCTCCATTATTGGAACAAGGGGCATTTCATGCTTTCTTGTAATGTTCCCTGTTCTCTGGCACCTGTCACATTTTTTTAACAAAAACATTAGCATCTTTAAACAAGGAGAGCCAGTATAGACCTGACTGCAGCACTTTAGCTGTTGTTCTTGCTCCAGCA